>NC_142520.1:9834700-10039700 GCF_964205215.1 Stylophora pistillata
CACTGGTCTAAGACAAAGACACAATGGTCTAAAACGAAGACCCACTAGTCTAAAACGAAGACCCACTGGTCTAAAACGAGGAGCCACTGGTCTAAAATGAAGATCCATTGTTCTAAAAACTTTTTTTTTCAAGGAAAGGCTATACACTAAGCTAAAATACTCTCATTTCTGTAGCGCATAGATTGAAATGTTATCTTAGCGCACGACCAACTTGACTGAGTTACGTTATCTCAGTCCGTACAATACGCATTTTAGCTTAGTGTATAGCCTTTCCTTGAAAAAAAGGTTTTTGGAACTATGGATATTCGAGAAAAAATGGTTGCCAAAGACAAAAATGCAGTCACCAGATAGTACAAGAACAGAAATCAGATTAGAGCCTTATTCAATTGGCTTTGTTGTTCAGCTTCTGGTGGATTGTGGCTGCGATTGTGGGGTAGACCAAAATACCCGATCTTGAATTACTTAAAACATGAAAACACAAAAGAAGAAACTCCGAAAGACTTTTGCATGACAATCTTACCTTAAGCAGTAAGCGAAAAAAGTAATAAGAACATTTCAGGGCTACTTTAGCAAGGAAAATATGTCACTTCGCATGCAAGAAATTGTAGGATACAAAGGCATCAAACATTTATCAAACATGGTGGATAGGCATTTACTACCAAACCTCCTGTTCTCAAAAGATTAATTTTAATTCAGAAGCTTTTCAACAAAATATTGTGCCTGCGATCACCATGAAGAAGCAAATGCAATATGTCATCTCAAAAGATGCAATCTGAAAGCCATTTCAAGTTTTAGCTTTAAGGTAAACAGACTAAATTTGCATTTCCTGCAGCAGAAAAGCAGAAATGCAGAAAGGAGACTTAAGAAATTTTTCTCATCTACAATCTTTTATTTATCAGAGGAAGTTAGTTTAGTCGCCAAAGTGGCGACTAAACTCGAACTTTTAGTCGCCCAGTTAAAATTTTTTGTCTCATTTGCAACCGTATCGGTCGCAATTTCGAGCCCTGATTATACACATAATTTTCTCTTGCAAAACAATCCTAGCTCAGTGCCATTTCTTTGTATATCTAAAAGTAGGTGGTGGCCAACTAGAAAGCCTTCGCTACTTTGACCACCACACACATTTTTGTAATTTGTACTTTATTTATCTTATTCTGTAATCATTTGTCGTAATTTTACTTTTCTATCTATTTTAATTTTATGTAAATAGTGTGAAATAAATGAACCTTGAACCTTGACCCTTGATCAACTTGCATAAACATTGCAAAAAGAACTTGACTCTTCTAGCCTAGAGTACCAGGGATACCCAGACCATGGGTATATCCCTACTACCATTGTGTTGTTTCTAGATCGCAAAATTAACTTACAAAAACATTGCGAGAGGAACTTGGTTCTTTTTGGGTACCAGCGATACCCAGACCCCCTGTAATGCACATCTGAAAGGAAAAGAAGATTAAAGTTTATTGGCTGATTAATTAAATTTGATTAATTATTTCCCGTATTTCATGTAGCATTGTTAGTATTTCCAATTTGTCTTGGCACATTTTGTTCCAAAGTCTTAATCTCCATAAACAAACAATGAAATGCACTGAACAGCGATTTTGCTAAAAATAGCAAAACCTTCAATTCGTTCTCTCTGAACCGCAAATCTGGCCAGAATATAGGCTGCGTGTAGCCTCTTCGAATTTCCGACAGGCGTAGTGTGGTGTCTTCAGCAGCTGTCAATCCCAGAGTTCGGAATGCCCACGCGATCAGGGTCTTCCGCAGCCGGATATCATCGTGCAAATTAATCGAATATCGTAGTGTTTGTATCCGAAGTTTCAGAGTTTCCTTAGGCATTAACACTACACATTCTGACAAACTTCACGGTAGAGTGATGCGAATTGTTTCAAACTCATAAAGTCGACCTAAAATAGTATAATATTTACGTTCTTCCAACGGCGATGAATAGTAAATCAAGCTCAAAATGTAAATACGTTGTTGACGTCGGCGGAGAAACTTACCCAAATACCGATCCAGATTCCAAAACCCACATAACCAGTCCAAGAATATTCATTAATCCTCTCTCCAATGCCGAAGCAAAGGAGAAGAGCGCCGACAATGATGTGGGTGATGGCGAGATACCTGCCCATATTGACAGCCCTGTTTGATTGGTCCGCCATGTTGGTACAGAGACGATTTGAAATGAAACCGCGGAAATACGTTTTGGTGACGTCACAGTGGTCAGTGGTCATCAACATTAGGCTGCCAAATGCTTTCACGTGTATGTGGACTGAGTTCGATGAAAACATCGGCCTTTTGCAAGGTTTTAAGTCGGAAAATATCCATGGTACTTCTCCTTGTTTATTATGGTTGATCCTTTGAATGGGATTTTAATACTAAAACCACGTCTTAACAAATAGCGGTACAGGGGAGTCATTTTGTTTGGAGTTTTGTGCTGTTTGCTGATTTTAGCTGGCCGTCGTTACGAAGTGCGATCGTGGTTCGTCAGTCGCCCTCGCCTTCAGAATTTTCAAAAACAGTGATAGTTATCCAGACAAAGCAAGAGATTAGTTCTGTAAGATAATTTTCCAGCGAGTCTGAAGACTGGTTGGATTTTTAAGTGTTATTAGCATGAAGCGATACACGTAATTATTGAGTTGTGAAAATATTCACACTCACTTTGCGCCGACGTGCGGTGCCCTTTCATTTTGGAAATCATTCGCTTGGTTGACAATTTTACTTTTCTAGACTGATTTTTCGCCATTCCACCTTTCTGATTTTCTGTGCCTTTAAGAACGGGTGTCCGTAACGCTCGAAACGTCAGCCTTTGTAATCGTTACGGCTGCCAATTTACCATTTCAACTTTGTTGATATATCCAAATTAAAATATGAAAACATTTGTTCATTTCATATACTTGCAGTTTTATCAACAAGTTATCTCTCATGAACAAAATAACGCCTGACTTACGCTCATATAATGGTGATGTTTACAAAGGGAGTGGAAATCGAAGAAATTGTGATTTGTTTGTATTTGAGACCGTCCAACATGATTGGTTCATTTACAATTTATCTTGAATTAAGTCTTTATTGATATTAATCGATTGTAGATCTCCATTACTTGTCTTTGGTACTTTGCTTGTACCTGTTACTACAACTGCTACTTTAATTTCCCAAACAGCTCTATTTGTTTTACACGAAAGCATTTTCAATGAAACCCACTTTTTTATTATGATTATTATTATTATTATTATTATTATTATTATTATTATTATTATACTTTTATAACTCAGTCATTTGAAACTTTTACAGGTACATGTATGTTTATCTGTAGTATATTCCACTATCTTGCATGTGCATTGCATTAATTTATGCAAATAATCAACTACTCTTCTTCTTCAATTCATTTTTTTTAGATTAGCTTTGCATAGCTTTACATAGTTTCCATGTGCTTAAGGAATCATATACATCACATGCTCTGAAGCACTGTGAGGATAATTATGATCCCCATCAGTAATATTACATCATATCCCCACACTGAGAACATCATTATGAAACATTCCTATTTGACTTGTAACTATTTTTTTTCAAGGTGGCAAAATATATGTATATTGCTGAAACTTGTTGAGAATTTCTTATTGACTACAACTAGCGTAGCCATACCAGTGCTCCCCTTCCCTGTAATAAGTTGGGAAAAGGACATCTGCATGGTGCTATTATTGTTCATGTTTGGGAATATCCCATCCCTGATTTTTATTTGACTAGATGGGCACAGCAGTACACAGGCTAATTACAAGCTTTTGGTTACTCCTCATGACTTACTGTTAACTGGGAATTGACAGCTGACTTAATCTAATCAATTTTCTCCTGAACATTTTTTAACTTCATTTGTTTGACTTCAGAAAATACTTCTGATAATTTCTCTCTTACATTTCTAATTTGGAAGATTAATCATTATGTTCTTTACACCTCCACAAACACCTAACAAGAATTCTTTGTTTATAACTCAGGCATGCAGCTTCTGAATATAAGAAATCAAGTTTAGAAGATAGTTGATTCATTCAAGGCTGTTGCAATATGAGAAAAGGCAATGCAGTGCTTTATTCGCATCGACTAAATTACATTATAATAATTATCTTACCTTACAGTAGTTTTGTTTCTTAAAAATTTGTTTTCTAGTAGTACCAAGTTGGTAATGTTACTTTGTGAATCAAAAGTGAAAGTGAAAACTTCTTTATTATCATTATAATGGACATTTTGTACTTAAAGCATACCTCGGTTTATTCTTCCTCTAGTTGACCCAGTCTTTGTACTTTTGGGGGCTGCAATCCTATGCATGTTACAGTCGTAGGTTTTTTGGCCAACTATGATACATACAGTAACTAGTGGCGATAGGGTGACCGTGCTACACGGGCATGTTTTGTGTTCTTTTCGGCGAATCTGACCGAAATGCCGTTGACATGCCGATTTATACGGTTCAAGCCACTGCTTTACAAACCTGATAGTGCAGCATCCTCGGATCACCGCTTCAACCATTCAAAACTCGTCTCATTTTTAGCCTTGGTGCATAAGCTCTTTTAGAAACAAAACTTAGTTGCCACGGAACCGCCAGCGAAAAACAACAATTTCATATCGTGTGCAACTTCAGTTCGGCTTTAGCAAATTATATAATTGAGCTTAAGAACTATCCAAAAGGTGAGCCGAGTTTTAGAGCTAAGTTTACAGTATTCTTTCTAAGTTTTGACTTTTTACGCTGTCGAATTGACTCACGGCGAAAAACATTGTAAGAGTCATCGGCATTTCATGGTTTCGCTGAGGTGTCCGCTGACCAGTAAAATACTGTATCGTGCCCTAAAAAACGTATTTCCGCGGTGTCATCTGAAATAGTTTCGACTACGTCATTGACTCACAATGAAAATTCACAATATGTCACGAAATATATATATATATATATATAAAGTGTGACTTGATTTTCGTAGAACAGTGCTCAATACATAGAAGTAGAGCGAAGTATATATTGTGGGAGGAAAAAGACAAGTAAACTACAAGTTCATCCCTACAAGCCTGTTTCGTGGTCGCCCACTCATCAGGGGATTTCGTGGTCGCCCACTCCTGATGAGTGGGCGACCACGAAACAGGCTTGTAGGGATGAACTTGTAGTTTACTTGTCTTTTTCCTCCCACAATATATATATATATATATATTTTTTTTTTTTTTTTAATGCAGACGCCAGAGACGGATACCGCCATGACGAATAGATTTATTTATTTCGAGACATTTTTTTGCCAGAATCAAATGGGCATCGTGAATATGAGGAGGAAAATCCTTTAAAAACTTTTTATCCTTACCTCCTTCGTGATAGCGTCTTGTCACTGCAAGGCAGACAATCTAGTCACGCAATGCCATTCTCTTGATTTGTCACGCCAGGTAGGGAGTTTCTGACAAGATTGAGATACACGAAAATACTTGGAGAAAATCAAGCTCAAACTGTGTATTGAATTGTGCTATAATTTGCTAACTGGAAATATATTTTTTAATGTCAATATTTGAAACCACAATTTGAATCAATATTTGAAACCACAAAGATTTTAATTTACTCCCTGAAATTTTGAACTTTGAATTGCTTAGATTAACTCAGTGGTGTCCAGCGTATGAGCTGTCCATTAACTTTAAAGAATCGAATTTCATGATTCTTAGTTCTTGCCAAAAAGGCAGACACTTGATATATCTATTCAAATTGACAACAATATTATTGGACGTGTGAAAGAAACAGTATTTCTGGGTGTTATCCTCGATGAGCATTTGTCATAGAAGCCTCATATTCTTAGCGTTTATAGAAAAATATCAAAATTAATTGGTATTATTTACAAGTCCGGTTTCTGCCTTTCCAAAACTTTCTTGCGCTCCTTATATCATAGTTTAGTTTACCCTTACTTAACTTATTGTTTTTCAGTTTGGGGATCGACATATCAGTCTAATTTAAATCGTATTATTATACTGCAAAAGAAGATAATCAGAATCATATCTAAAGTTTCTTTTGATTCACATACAGATGTTCTTTTCAACGAGCATGGGATCTTAAAATTCTCGGACATCTATTTCTACCTTATAGGTAAATTTATGTATCTCAGTAAAAGAGGCTTACTTCCTAATTATTTTCATGATGTGTTTAATCTTGCTAGCCAGATACATTCTTATAATACATGAAATTCCAGCTTTTTCTACATACCTCATTGTCGAACTAATTTTCGAAAATTTTCAATTCGGTTTCAAGGTCCTAAGTTTTCGACACGCTAAGTCGGGATATTCAATACTCTGAAAGCATCAGCTTGTTTGGCAAAAGGCTTAAAAAGATCTTCTTTCTTAGTTAAATATATTCTTTATTAAGCTACACACCTTTTCTTTTTTCTTTTTTTTTTTTTTAACTTAATCTTAATTTTCATTCAGCAACTTTGATTTGTATGGTTTATCCTATAGTTTAAGGAAGCTTATACTTATAAGCCCCAGACTTCTAATAGGCTTCCTTGCTGTTACCTCTTCAGTTCCTTTGATTTTGAAGTTAATTCAGTTAGAATAGTTCTTTTTATCTTTGATGTATCATAAATTTTTCTTTTTATCTTTGATGATCATAAATTTTATATTCGGTTAAATTTTTTCTGGTAATGGCAAATAAAATAAATGAATTAATTAACCTTTGAATCACGTATCCTTATGTGAACATAGCTTTTACTGTGGTTCCATTGTAAGTCAATCATAACTAGACACGCCATATAATGGATATGGCAAAAATGATAAACTGTGCTTCGCTATCATTCACAGGCGAGTCAGTTTTACAAAATTTTCTCTACTTGCTATTGATTACCTCAAAATAATCACTTCAAGTCAACCTTTAATAATTAGGGACCGGTCATATATTAGAGGGGGGGGGGGGGGTTGGGGTGTGTGCTGGTACAGTCAGTTTTCCTACACATAATTTCCCGTGGGCCTGTTATTGCCACTACATAACATAATGTGGCCCCCCTTCGAGTCTGTACATGAAATAAGATGACCCGCCCTCAACCACGGGAACAGTCTTAATACAACTTAAATAAAAGTCACCGAACTATTTAAAGCAAATAGCGAAAATAAGAGAAAGTCACAGAAGAGAAAAGCTGGACGAGAAGAATTCATAGACTTTTGGTTTAATTAATTTCCAAACTACTGTCTGATGGTGAGATTCCAGTTAAGGAAGTCAATGTAGCTGCTCTAATATCCTTAAAAGTAACACAAGTTTACTGGCTAATTAAAGCAAATGATGAAAAGAGGGCTTCCAAGTGATCAAGCTTGTACACTAATTAAAGATTACTTGCTCTCTATCAGTTCTTCAAACAGTGGATCAGAGGACAGTGTTACTGAGTAATACATGAAGTTTCTTTTTTCTAACGTGAAAGGACTGCTATACACCACGCTATGTTGGTTTGTTATACCATCATTTCGGCTGCCTTTAATTCAAGCGTAACCCCATGAATCCAATGTTCATAACCACGCTGTGCATTTACTTTGTCATTCGTTTCAAGGGTTTCATTAGCTATTTACCATTTCATTCACGCCCGTACAGTTTCTCCCTCTGTCCAGTCGCGACAAATAGCTGTCGGTGAGTCATTTCTAAAGTCTGAGAAGTTAATTAATGCAGGTCTCAGAGTTTCGGTTGAACTCAGTGAGTTATTCATCAGCGCGTTACTTTGCAACCTTGTCGAGAAGATGAACGAAAAAAAAACAACAACAACAACAAAAAACAGGACTGGTGCAATAAAAAAAACTAAATTCGACGCCTTCGTTTATCTCATCAATATATTGTCAAAATGCATATTTTTAACCAACATTAGGACTAAAGAGACAGTAATAGTTATGTCACTTGGTTTCTACATTAATTTTTATTTTCATTTGTTTTCAGGCACACCCAGTAGGAAGCATCACAACATGAAATCTGTAACTTTCACTAACTACCAGGCTAAGCTTTGTAATAGCATTTTTTTTTTTTTTAACATTCGTTTGTAAAGACTTATTTTGACACTTTAACACTTTATAATGACGCACTACCCACAAATAGCAGAGCTAGTCTCTGCGGGCAGTGTGTGGACGCTAAAACATCCTAAATAAAATTAGGCTCAACAAAAGATTCAATAAATATACAAGAAACAGAAATTAAAAATTAAATCAGTAGAGCAGAAATGACAGTATGAGATAAAAATACAGAAACAAAAACACATGACAATAAATAGAATACATAGTTATACACTACTATTAACTGGATTCAACTTTCGACACATCATTGATTATTCGTTCTACTTCAACATAACTATCCTAAACTTGAATATTTTAAAATAATATTGTCACTATCTTTTTCTTGAAAATGTGTTTTGGAAAATTCCTTAAGTTCCCTGGGATGATATTCAAAATTCTACAACCAATCCTTGAGAATGAGTTTTTTATGTTGATTTAGCCTAGAACAGTGTATGTAATAGCTAACAGCAGATGAAGATCGGGTATTATGATTGTGTATTTGGTGGGAAAGAGTGAACAAACCAGAAAGATTGGGGGGGGGGGGGCTAAATTGTTATGGACATCATGCATTAAGAGAGAAGAATTTAACGTAAAGCATATTAACTGGCATAATAATAGCCGATATAAAATAAGGAATGGCGTGCGAATTATAGTTGGCAAAGTTCATTAATTGCACAACCCTTTTCTGAAGTATCAATATTTTTTTCATATGAGACTTAGCTGCTCGGCCCCAAGCGACAAGGCCATATGATAAATAAGGATAAATAAGTGATCTATATATATTTAGTAATGTCGAATATGGTACAAGATGCCTTAGTCTACAAATTATACCAATGCCTTTACTTATTTTTTATGCAATATGACTGATATGATGTCAATAAGTACACCTAAATATTTCACACAGTCTTTACGCTCCAGGCAAATGAAATGTTTTCTATTATTATCATATATTTTTAGATTTAGTTTGCAATTAAGTCGTTTCTGGCTGGGATGGTAGATGAAAAAATTGGCTTTCTCCACATTTAAAGAAAGTTTATTTGAGGCTAGCCAATCATAACCATTCATTAGTTCCACATCCACCACTGTTTCAAGAGATTTAAGGTTTCTGTCGGCAAGTAGCTCATTTGTATCGTCAGCGAATAAATAAAATGCTAATTTATCTGAAGCTTTATAAATGTCATTGATATAAATAAGAAACAGCAATGGCCCTAACACGGAGCCCTGTGGGACCCCACACAGGGTTTTTTTTCTTTTTGGGATATGTAGGATCCTTTTTGAGTAGTTTGGACCTAGCTTCCAGACAAGTACGATGAAAACGAGTCATTTACAACTCCGCGAATTGCATAGTGATTGAGTTTATGTAACAGGATCGAGTGGTCAACCGTGTCGAATGCTTTTTGCAAATTAATAAAAATTCCATATGAGAACATACCCAGATTCATGTTAGCCTGGATTTTGCTGACTATATATCGAGGATCGCATGCTCAATGGAGCATAACAATACGAAAATTGGGAGTCACGCAACTTTGCTCTGGCGGGCTTTCTACTGTTTTCTGATTCACAGGATTTAACAGTTTAATTAAGAATCGCATATGTGAATAAAATCTCGCATTCTGATTAATTAAGGAAGCGAGGTATTTAGCCTGAAATTGCGAGTTGAAAACGAGGCCGGGTGATATTGTTTCGCATCTACATAACATAACAACTATCATTAGAACACACCAAGACTGTACGAAGGTTTTTCAACATTGTCATCTTAAAATGTTTTCAAAGCCATCGTCACCTTTTGAAGAGCAAATGGCTTTCTGGAGTACGCGCTCTGGATAAAAACAAACAATATTATTGCTGTAATCTCTTTTTTTTTCTGATTTCTCTTCTTTTACGCGATTCAAGAAAAATCCACCACCTAACTCGGGAATTCCGAGTTTTATTACATCCATTTTGAAATCACTGGTGGTCCCTGTAATCCGGATTGGCTCTAATTGGTGTGATTTGTTCCCAAATCGCACCATTTTTTTGCTCTAAATCGCATCATTTTACGCTTGACTGAGTTTTTGACACCTCTGATGTCAAAGTCTTTCTGTTTTGCATACAAAATAAGATGTAAACGCGTTTCTGGTTCCACTTTTTATTTAAAAACCGGCTCAGTACTGCATCAGTAAAATATTTGAATTGACCAAGTCCTGTATTTGGGCGATTTCAAAATGGATGTAATAAAGTGGTAATTGAACTTCGTGTTGTGCAATTTTGGTCTGAAATCATACTTGTGATTTCAAATTGAACTCGCGCTGCGCGCTCGTTCGATTTTGAAATCACGCGTATAATTTCAGCCTAAATTGCACTCCACGCTGTTCAATTACCATTATAAGTTACACTTGAAAATCGATATCGCACTCGTCGCTTCGCGATATCGGTTTCCGCGTGCAATTAACATGGAATTACCTCCTCAGGTAATGAATTTTCCTCTAATGTAACATCTGCTTAACTCTTTTGAGTACTGCGTATTAAGTACTGAGTACTTCGTATTACACGACACAAACACCTAGGTTAGGTTATATTCTAAATAGACTAAATCTAGGTTAATTAAAACACAGCTTCTCAGCTTGGTTCCATCTCAGTGTTCAATCATAAATCACATACGCTTCACGATAGATGTGGTAGGAATGATAAAATGTTGGTACTCTCTGGCTATCAGTCACCGGGGTGTTTTTCACTTATTTCTGGCTATTGCGGTCCATAACTGAACCTAACGACGGCAAAAAGGAATTACCTTTACATAAGTAATGGACAGAAAGGTAAAATTATAAAAAAATACAAACTTACCTAGGATGTAGGTGGTGTTCCAACCGCGACGTGGCAGTGTTAAGTCGATCATGGATCAAGTCGCTCGGAATTTATTTTCATCTTTTACTTATAAGAAATTCTTGCAATAATTCAGTCTTCGCTGTTCCTCCCCTCGCCCCTTATTTCAAGCTTAGCCCCATGAAAACAGTGTTCAGGAACACGCTGTGTATTTTTTTTGGCAATTTTTTTAAAGGGTTTTTATTCAAACCTGTGCGATTTTTCCCTTCGCCACTCGTAACAAATCACTGTCACAGTGATTTCTAATGATTGTATTTGTTTCAGAGAAGTTAACGCACTTTGAGAGTTTCGGTTGAATTCCGTGAACAATTCATTAGCGATTTTCTTTGCGACCTCCTCGAGGAGACAAACTTAACAAACGTTAGAAATAGACAAAAGAAGCTTACTGAAAGGAACAAAATGGAGAAGAGAAATAAACAAAAACAGTGAACTTTTATTTTAAATGCTAAAAAGAGTTTGGTGTAACAGCTGACCAAATTCCAGACGCCAGGTTCGTATTTCTTATCCTGAAATTTGTCAAAAAGCATATTATTAATCTGTACCAGGTCTAAATATACAGTAAGGGCGATGTCACTCGGTTTCTACATGAAAATGTATTTACATTCCTCTCAGGCACAATTTATTTTAAAGTAACAATTATTTAACTCTTTTGAGTACTTTAGTATTACACGACGCAAAAACCTAAGCTTGATTCTCGAAGCTTTAGACTAAAACTAGTTTAGTTAGAAGAGTAAGCAAGCTTTCTCCGGACTCGTAACACAGCTCACGTCTTTACTGGGACCTATAAGAGAAAAAGGATATATTTTTCTCAATGCAGAATGTCAGCTTTTCTGTTAAAAATATAGCCATTTACTGGCTGCCATAACTTGGCAAACAAAGTTACACAAAGGCCAAGTGACAATTTTTAAATTCGAATTTCAGGGATTACAATCATTGCCCAATGCTTGACCCAACACACAGCCCGAGCTGCCAAATTAAATATTTCCGTTACCAAATAAGAAAAGACTCAAAGCATCGCTAAATGCTCTACTCCTTCCTCATGATTTTCTTTCATGCTTTTTCTTAAAGAACGTTTCTATGTCCTCTTTCTACTTGAGTTTCCTAGCATGTTTGGATCCCTCTTAAGGTATCTGTTGGGGTACTTGGTACACAAGATAGTTATGCCCTCCCCAGTGCTCGTGACTCACGAGGATTTTAGAGGATGCAACTTCTATCCAACAGACTGAAGTTTTATTTAGGATTAGTTCTTCATTCTGCCAATATTAATAGTAATGATGATTATGAAAATTATGATGAAGATAACGATAATAATGACGATGATGAAGTTAATAATAAAATACATAAAAATCATAGATTTTACAGCATCATGATTAAGCCCATTCACATTGTAGTTTCTGGTACCTTACGATTCTGGCCAACTTCACCCATTTTTTTTATTATTTTCTAATTTTTTTTCTTACCTGTCCATCTTGAAGGACCATGTACTGCCCTTGCCCATAAGACTGAGAAACATCCACTTGTTGTGGTTGGTAACCAGTTGCTGCGGCTCCAGTTGGAGTAACTTGGACAAACTGAGACTGACCTCCTATCATGGCTCCAGATGTAGGGACTTGGACAACTGGCGGATGACCTCCCACGGCTCCAGAAACTGGCATCATGATCATCTGAGGTTGGCCTCCCTGTGGGACCGCTTGAACTGCAACCATACCACCAACTGTTTGCATTGGAACAGCCACAGGACCTCCAGGCATTTGGGAGACGGCGAACCCAGTGTTTACTGCTTGCATTACCTGACTCTTTGGATGGAAGAGAGCAGGGAATTAGCAACGTTGAACTTCAAATGCTATACCGACCACCAACGCATACGACTTTGACTTAATTAGACATCCAAGGAGGTAGTTGTGGAAAGGCTTGACGTAATACATGATAATACTTATTATAATGAAACAATGAACAGGATCTCTATCCTGGAATTTTCTAATTTATAAGTGGAGGAAATAATGGAGTGATGGGGTATAAAGGAATTGCTGGAGAAATCAAGCAACTTTTCCAACCTCTAAAAGGGCCTTTTTTAGTTTTCATTATTACTCTTTACCAGTTAGAACACATCTACATCTACAGGTGGAGAGTCCTGCAAAGGGGATACCCATCATAGCAAGACTTCAACAAAATAAAAAGGGGATGGGAGAGATAAATAATAAATAATAGTAAAATATATATTTATATTCAAATGCAAGTGCTCGGTATGGGCATTGCAAATATCTTTATATCATTCCACTGAAAATATGACCAATGAGAAGCCACTGTATATTGGACGCTATTAAACTCATACTTTTCCAGAGTCCACTGCAAAGTCATTTCTACAGCCATACCCAATTTTTTCAAGCGTTCTACCAAATGACCTAATTTGACATGCATCTTTTTGTGTTCTGCGCCATACGTTTAAAGACCTTTAATATATAATAAATGTCTTAAGAAATTTTTAAAACCGTGACTAAAATAATTTTCAAAAAACAACCCAATTCAAAGTCATTTTAATTGTGTTTTTTGTTTTTCAGTTGTCGCATTCACTGTGATGAGCAGTGCATTTCTATAGCATGCTATGACATATTTCAAGATTCATATGTAAATTACCATAAAAAATATTGGCCACTCGTGCAAAATTAAACTATCTATACCCCTTAAAAGCATTGCATAACTATCATATGTTTGATAAATCTTAGCATGCTCACCTCTTGCGGTGGGGGCCTACAACAGCAAATTTGCATCAAACAGCAGCAGATGGCAGCCCAGATTCCAATGGCAAATTCCACAATACCAAGAAGCAAAATGATAACAGCGAGTGCCAGCCCAGTGTTGTACCTGTGTCTTGAGAAGTAGTAACCTCCATAAGCAATGGAAAAGCTATAGCTGATGATGATTGTTCCACCCATCACAGCTGAGGTAATTGAGAAACCCATGAAGATGGCTGCCTGAAGTTTTGTTATAGAAAAAATAAAAAGCTATTCAGAATATGAAGAAGACGAAGAATGACAACAACAATGAAACATGTAAGAGAAGAAGCAGAAGAAGAACAACAACAATGACAACAACAAAAAGAATAATCATTCCGACTATTTTTAACTACTTTTTAATATTTTTTAACAATGTTTAACTGATTTTTAATCAATTAATTTATCAGTTTAATATTTAAGTTCTTCAAACTGTCCTAAACTAAACTGTTGAGCAGCACTTCTGCAAACAGTAGCTGTACTGATGAAAACTTTATCACTCTCCGACATGTTTCCTCCAACTGTCGAAGAATTAAGTCTTCAGAGAGTTTTACATGTGACACTAAATGCCTGTAGGTATATGCCATGGTTAGCAGCCATTATGGAGGCCAATGACCATAAAAGGTTTGGCTGTACTTACAAACAGGAACAGGTGATGTTGCGAAAAATTTGAAATATACAAGGCAAAGTGAGGTAAAATATGTTGGGGCGACGGTTTTCGCTAAAAACCTTGGCCCCTAGACTAATTTAAAGAAGGCATTGTACGATGGCTGCGTGCAACCTGAGCTGAATGCACAACGGCAACAAAATTGCAACAATCCTAATTTAATATGATTCGATTCAAACAGTGTAATATTCTTGTAAGTCATGAACAAACAGAGTCAGTGGATACAACAAAATGAGCTGATGATGGCATGATTCATGCCTAAACATGTCTTTAAAAAGTTTTCTCGTGAATTTGAAATGTTGCCAGACCCTTGGATATCTTCTCGCCCCATTCTTGATGCTAGTATGACTTGTGTGTTTCCACATGATAAAATCAACTTGCAAAAACATTGCGAGAAGAACTTGACCCTTCTAGAGTACCAAGGATACCCAGATCATGGGATTATCCCTACTACTAATTGTGCTGTTTGTAGATCACAAAATTAACTTACAAAAACATTGCGAGAGGAACTTGGTTGTTTTTGGGTACCAGCGATACCCAGACCCCCTGTAATGCACATCTGAAAGGAAAAGAAGATTTAAGTTTATTGGATGATTAATCAAATTCGATTAATTAATTCCCGGAATTTCATCTAGCGTTTTTAGTATTTCCAATTTATCTTGGCATAAACTTATTCCAAAGTCTTAATCTCCATAAACAAACAATGAAAAGCACTGAACAGCGATTTTGCTAAAAACAGCAAAGTTCCCTCTGAACCGGAAATCCAGCCAGAATATAGGCTCCGTGTAGGCTCTTTTTCGAATTTCCGACGGGCGTAGTGTAGTGTTTTCAACAGCTGTCATTCCCGGAGTTCGGAATGCCCACCCGATCAGCAGTCGAATGTCGTCATGCAAATGAACCGAATATCATTCATTGTCTGGGTGTTACGAAAACGAAGACCCTCGAAAACGAAGACCTAAGACGTGAGACCCCCGGTCTTCGTTTTCGTACTACGAAAACTAAGACCCCCTGTCTTCGTTTTCGTAGTACGAAAACGAAGACCTCATAAACAGAAAACCGTAGAAATTACAAGTTAAACAGACATTAAACAGCAACAACGCTTATTAATATAGATCGTTTTCACGTGACGTCACAGAATTAATTTCCGCCATGTTGGTGCACATCCGAGTCACGTGTTTCAGTAAGAAATATATGCAAACAGAGTCCAAAGTTATAATTCTTCTCAGTTCACTGTCGAAAATTATGGCTTCCGAGGAAAAAAAAAATTCTTCGTCTGATCCTGACAATGTTGTTCAAATTCCCCTGTCTGATTACGCTAAAAAGCTGGATGGGAAAGTCAGAGAGCGCTACGTTAAGAAAATCTCGACGATTGGAATCGATCCTGCCTTGATAGAGGGGAAACACTTCGAACCTGACTGTCTTCCGCCGGTTGAATCGACAGATTTACTCTGTTATTTGGTTCTTGAGACCAGCTTTTACACGCAAAAGCAATTTAAAGCCTTTCGTAGTCTGGAAGCTTCCTTGAAACTGTTGCAATGGAAATACCAAAGCGGTAAGCAAGATCCTGCATTGGCATGTTCAGTTTAAGTTTCATTAAAGTGAGAACAAATTCTTGAAACTGTGACAAAGTTGGCGACTTTCTTACAACGAATTTCGAAACATACTGTAGAACTGTTTGCAGGACATCATAAGCAGGCAATCCAGTGTAAAATCTCACCTTCTCGTTGTCATTTGCGAAGTAAGTCTCGTCGAATGTTGGTTTGGCAGTCGAGGTGTGAAATAAATAATCGAACTCCTCAGTTTGAGTAGCTGTCCCTGTTTCAGTTTCCACTTCCATCGCTGAGTCCAAATTGAAAGAAATGTCACTGACCTTTTCCCCTGGTTCGTCAATTTTTTGTCGCTTGGCCTCGATTTCTTCCCTGAGCCGCTTTTCATTTTCTGCCGCAACACGCTTCATCTCACGATCTCTGACCCTCTCGTCTCGTTTCTCGGCAGCTTCTAGATCTGCTTGAAGCTTTTCTGCGGCATCACATTTATTATGGCCTAAATTCTGGGTTGGAATCCAATCTGGATCGTACCTATCCCACACTTTTGCAGCTTTCCCTGAGATAAAATGTCTACCACAGACTCGTCCGTGCTCCAAAATGCTGTCCGTGAGGTCTTTTCGGCTGATGGCAGAAATCCATTTTTTTCGCCTTTCCTCGCTAAGAATTCTTATTTCGTCGCCTTGATTTGTTACAACTGAAGGAATTCTTGCCATATAAACTCCTTTATCACGAACAGTTCGGGTTCCACAGCCAAAAATCGCACACAAAACCATTTTTTAGAGCTCACGCGATACGAGTTCACTGTTTACATGTGCACCAATATGGCGGCCAATTGTAAAGTGGTCACGTGACTGAAAACGATCTATAATACATTACACTTCACGCGTTTCTTCCCATTATTATCCGTATTATCATACGGCCCGTCTTGTCTGTTCTGTTTCGCTATGCGAGCCAATTTGGTGTTGATATTCTCGAGGGTTTCCTCGGGTAAACTTACAACACATATTACTATTATTTTGGAACAGCAAGCAGAGATCGAACGCTAGCCGCGTTTGATTTATAGTTAGCATTGCGTGACAGAATAACAGAGAAGGCGTTCTCTACAGGAAAAAATTACTCTTGGGTTCTGTCAATAAATGATCAATTTCTACTGTATTTCGTAGCTAAAATAGATTCTTACGGTCGTTCAGCTTTCTCTGCTGGAAAATTCTCATTAAAAAGTAAGCAATTCTTTTGGCTAATGCAGGGTCTTCGTTTTCGTAGTACGAAAACGAAGACCTTGTAAACAGAAAACCGTAAAAATTACAAGTTAAACGCATATTAAACAGTAACAACGCTTAGTAATATAATACATACTTCACGCGTTTCTTCCCATTATTGTACTACCCGTATTATTATACTGCCCGTATTATTATACGGCCCGTCTTGTTTGTTCTTTCTCGCTATGCGAGCCAATTTGGTGTTGATATTCTCGAGGGTTTCCTCGGGTAAACTTACCACACGTACTATTATTCTGGAACAGCAGGCAGAATTCGAACGCCAGCCGCCTTTGATTTATAGTTAGCATTGCGTGACAGAAGAACAGAGAAAGCTTTCTGTACAGGAAAAATGACTCTTGGGTTATGTGAATAAATAATCGATTTCTACTGTATTTCGCAGCTAAAATAGATTCTGACGGTCGGTAAGCTTTCTCTGCTGGAAAATTCTCGTTAAAAAATAAGCAATTCTTTTGGCTAATGCAGGGTCTTCGTTTTCGTAGTACGAAAACGAAGACCCTTTATTAAAAGCAGACAATCTTTTGAAAGTACGATTGTGGAAGTACCCCGAGCACTAGTAATTGTTACTTCAGCTTTTGATATGTTAAGACAGTTTGCGCGTGATTTTTCTTGGTCTTTCTTCAGCCACCACTGCTTTCGGCTCTTGGATTTGTTTTTCTATGCATTGAGTCCAAGTTTGGAACAGACATCCCTGACGAAGGAGCGATTGGAATATTTTAGGGCCTCAATAAGGTTAAGCAGGCTTTATTCGGGCGCGTTCTCTCTTTTTCGGCCTAGCGCGCGTTGCGTAACGGACGTGTACAGTGAGAGAACACGATCTTGTTGTTGGCGGTGTGACAAAACAATGGCTTCCTTTGAACAATTTAGGTCGAAGGCCGACTATTGCACGTGCGGCTGAGGGAAACATTTTTGCGCGAAACTTAAGCCACATGTTGAGATGGAGCGGTGAAAAATTCAACTATGTCGGTTTTTCGAAAGTTTAAGCTTCCCCAGCTAATACGAAGAGGGTCACCTGGCAGCGAAATTGCAGAAGAGATTCCACGCTTCAAATGTAATGAATTGCCGGTAAAACAGAGAATAGGACAAGGTTCCTTTGGAGATGTTTACACAAGGGCCTCAATAAGGCTAAGCAGGCTTTATTCGGGCGCGTACTCACTTTTTTGGCCTACCGCGCACTGCGTGACGGACGTGTATAGTGAAAAAAGACACGATCTTGCGAATAACTCTTTTACCTTGTTTTGCATTTTTGATTGAAATACCTGTACCACGGTGTATCAGGAATGGAAATGTTCCAAATAAACATAGTCCAGTTATGTTATTAACACTTTATTATTACAAATTATAATAAATTGGTATCACAATCAAACATGTGGTCTTCCTATATATATTTAGGGAACACTACCTTTTCTAGGTATTTGTATTTTGTTTCCACGTTATTTACGACAACGGTATGACATTTCCTATCTCCTGAACTTTTGTATTCGGTTGTGTAAACAATTGATGAAAAGTGGAGACGATTCCCCAAGGTTAAAAGTGTGTACAGCCTCTGCACAAATAACCAGAGATGCTGATGTTCGACTCTATACTGGCATGTAAAATACAGATGCTTTCAGAACCTTATTTGAGTATTTACTCCCACCATAAATCCTAAAATTTAAAACTACACAATATCGATGGCTAAAAAACATATTCTAATTTCTCAACCGAAAGAAGTGCTTTTTAAAATGCCATTCTCGCACCATCGGCGGTCACGAGGTCACCTTCAAACAACATATTAATCTGCCCATAAAACGCAGTGATAAAAAGGTACTTCGCCAAAAATTCGGCACTTACTTTCAGAAACGCCTTATCTATGTTCCCACTAGATTTGGAGACGAAAATAAGCGATTTTCCCTTTATAAAGTTACGATATTGAGTGAAGGTACCGACGCGCGTCCAATAATTACAAAAGAATACATTGCTTGTTGCTACGCAACGAGGTTTTGTTTGACCCCTAAACAATATAGCCGTAAAAACCGTGGAAGGGTCTATTCTGCCTGCTGTTCCAGAATAATAATATGTGTTGTAAGTTTACCCGAGGAAACCCTCGAGAACATCAACATCAAATTGGCTCGCATAGCGAAACTGAACAGACAAGACGGGCCGTATGATAATACGGATAATAATGGGAAGAAACGCGTGAAGTGTAATGTATTATATTACTAAGCGTTTTCTGTTTACAAGGTCTTCGTTTTCGTAGTACGACAACGAAGACTGGGGGTCTTAGGTCTTAGGTCTTCGTTTTCGAGGGTCTTCGTTTTCGTAACACCCTTCATTGTCTTTGAATCCGAAGTTTCAGAGTTTCCTTAAAGCATAAACACTACATGTTCTGACAAACTTCACGGTAGAGTGATGCGAATTGTTTCAAATTCATTAAGTCAGCCTCAAATAATGCAAGATTTACGTTCTTCCAAAATGTACAATTTCACTCATTATGTAAATTTCAAACTAGATTATATCATGTCGGTTGCTCATTTTTTTGTTTCGAAGCGGTTGAGACAAGATTTCAATACAACATGAGAGCAAGGTAACACTTAAGGTATTTCATCCTCGCACACGAATAGAACAACGGCGATGAATAATAAAAAATCAAGCTCACAATGTAAATACGTTGTTGGCGTCGGCTGAGAAACTTACCCAAATACCGATCCAGATACCAAATTACACATAACGAGTCCAAGAAAATTCAGTTAGACTATCTCCAATGCCGAAGCAAAGGAGAAGAGCGCCGACAATGATATGGGTGATGGCGAGATACCTGCCCATATCTGTAGTCCTGATTGCCTGACCCGCCATGTTGGTACAGAGGCGATTTTGAAATAGTTTCGACAACGTCATTATTGACCGACAATGAATCTTTAACAATTATTCCCAGAGCGCGCATTAGATATGAGATGATAGATAGCCAACAAGGCGTGTAGCGCCGAGTTGGCTATAATCATCTCATATTCAACAAGCGCGAGTTTACACGTTTTATTAAAAACGTGTAATTAAATTATTAAATTTTATGAAATTTTATGAAATTTTTAGCTCCCTTTTGATTTTAAACTGACACGTACGCTTGCCATATTTGTAGATTATGGTATATTGGCTGATATACCATAATGGTTAAGCCAATAAAAAGCCTTGAATTGCATTATCCAATGATCTAGTTATTAATAATTCACAATGTCACGGAATATAATTAATTTTTTTTGTGCATACACCAGAGACGGTCCCGCCATGGCGAATAGATTTATTTCTTTGGAGACATTTTTCTGCCAGAATCAAATTGACATCGTGATGATGAGGAAGAAAATCCTTTAAAAACTTTATATCCGTACCTCCTTCTTTATCGCGTCTTGTCACATGTAATGTAAACAAACTAGTCACGCAATTTCCATTCTCTTGATTTGTCACGCCAGGTAGAGAGTTTCTGACGAAATTGAAAGTGAAAGTGAAAGTGAAAGTGAAAGTGAATGATTCGATACCTTAATAGCAGCATAGGCTGAATTGCTAAGGTCTACAGTGTTACTAAGGTTGAGATCGGACGTCAGCATTATCAGGCGCCTCTGGCAGCCGCTTTAGTCCATGTAACGACCTCACCTTTTCCCCCACACATCCCACCCCAGGGGAGGACATCCATCACACAGTAATCTCGTGTGTGGGAAATTAACGTCTCCTACCCCTAACCCTGCAGGAGACGGGAAATTGAGATACACGAAAATACATGGAGAAATCAATGTTTCTCTACGTGTTACTGATTAGCTCAAAATAATCACTTCAAGCCAAGCTTTAATAATTAGGGACCGGACATTTATTAGAGGGGGGGGGGGGTGGAGTGGTACATTTCAATTTTCCTATACATAATTTCTCGTGGGCCTGTTCTTGCCAAAGCATTACACAATGTGGCCCCCCTTTCTACTCTGTACATAAAATAAAATGACCCGCCCTCAACCACAGAAACAGTTTTAGTACAACTATAAACTCATCGAACTATTTAAAACAAATAGCGAAAATAAGAGAAAGGCACAGAAGAGAAAAGCTGGACGAGAAGAAGAGAACTTAATTTCCAAACCTCTGTCTGATGGTAAGATTCCAGTTAAGGAAGTCAATGTGGCTGCTCTAATATCTTTATAATTAAAGGGACGCAAGTTAACTGGCTAAAGCAAATGATATAAAGAGGGCTTATAAGTGATCAAGCTTGTACGCTAATTAAAGAGTACTTGCCCTCTATCAGCTCTTCAAACGGTGAATCAGAGGACAGTGATACTGAATAATACTAGTAATACATGAAGTCTTTTTTCTTATTTAAAAGGTCTGCTATACACCATGCTATGTTGGTTTGTTACTGCTATCATTTTGACAAAAAATCATACTTGACTCGTTGTTGATTCTTTCAGTGTTGTTTCTTTTTTGTGGAACGGGAATTGGAATGCACAAAAACGAATGGCCCCTCAGAAATGGTTGCAAAATTTTACGTAGCCCCCCATTTTCAGGTGCACAAAAAGTTATGACTCCCACCCCATTTGCACCAACCCACCCACCCCCCCCCCCCTCTCTCCTCCTCTAATAAATGATCGGTCTCTTATTCGATCTAAAGTGGTCTAAAAGAAAAACAATCATAATTCGCAATCAGAACAAATGCAAATCAAGTCTTAATCTCCTAACTAAATTCAGAAAACTTCAAAGTAAACTTACTTCCGTGGCGGGTCGTCACAACAGTCGTACTTTAGGGGTCAACATCTTCGTTTAACAGAGTCTTGAGATAAGCGGAATTTTAGACAGACCATGAGATAACATCTCTCAATATATGAAAATCATATATTGTACTGCGGTTAAAGAAATGCATAGGTGAACGATCTTCGCAATAAGGAACACCTCTTGATCGTGAGCACTAGTGAAAATGAGACTTGAAAAAAATTCAGGCCCGTACGGCATTCGAACCCATGACCTCTGTGATACTGGTACAGTACGTGCTCTATAGCCCTATGAATCCAATATTCATGATCACGCTACGCTGTGCATTTACTTTGTTATTCGTTTCAAGGGTTTCATTAGCTATTTACCTCCCTTCGTCCAGTCGCGACAAATAGCTGTCGCTGAGTCATTTCTAAGTATACCTTAGTTTCTGAGAATTTAATGCAGGTCTGAGAGTTTCGGTTGAATTCAGTGGATTATTCATCAGCGTGTTACTTTGCAACCTTGTCGAGAAGAAGACGAATAGAAAACAAAAGACGACAAGAAGACGAATAGAAAAAAAAAAAAAATGAAATAAAATAATAAGGATTTGGTGCAACCAAAAACCAAATTCCAAACTTTCGTATATCTCATCAATAAATCCTCAAAATGCATATTTTTAACCTATAATCGGACTGCAGAGACAATAATAGTTGTCACTTGGTTTCTACATTAATTTTTGTTTTCATTTGTTTTCAGGCACACCTTGTAGGAAGCATCCTAACATGATCATGAAATCTGTAACTTTCACAAACTACCACGCAAGCTTTGTAATGACATAACAATACGAAAGTTGAGAGTCACGCAAATTTTCATTGGCTCCAACTTTGCTCTCGCAGGCTTTCCACTGTTTTCTGATTCACAGGATTTACCAGTTTAATTAAGAATCGCATAAGTGAATAAAATCTCGCACTCTGATTAGTTAACGAAGCGAGGTATTTAGCGTGGAATTGTGAGTTCAAAACGAGACCGAGTGATAATGTTTCGCATCTATGTATACATAACAACTATCGTCAAATTGTAACACCAAGACTGTAAGAGGGTTTTTCTACAATGTCATTTAAAATGTTTTCAGAGCCATCATCACCTTTTGAAGAGCCAAAAACAAACAAAAGCGCTTTTCAACGTGACCCGGAGGTTCTGTATTGCGCGCTCTGGATAAAAACAAACAATATTATTGCTGTTTTCTTTTATTCACTTATGCGATTCAAGAAAAATCCATCACCTGACTCAAAAATTCTGGGTTAAATTACACTCGCAATTCGATATCGCACTCACCGCCTCGCGATATCGGTTTTCGCATGCACCTCAATGCGGAATTACCTCGTCAGGTAATGAATTTTCCTACAAGGTATACGTAACATTTTCTTGATTCTTTTGAGTACTACGAATTAAGTACTGAGTACTTCGCATTACGCGAAACAAACATCTAGATTAGGTTATATTCTAAATAGACTAAATCTAGGTTAATTTGAGGAGTCAGCAGGCTTTCTTCAACTCGTAACACGGTAACGGCCTTTACGGAATCTGTAAGAGAAACAGGACATTTTATTCTCATTTGAGAATGATAGCTTTCCTGTTGAATAAGAAACGTACCGAAATACCGATCATCCCAGAAGACAAATATCTTAGCCCAGAACTTTCATTTACTAAATCTGCTATGTCAAAGCAGAAGAGAACAACGCCGACAAAAATGTGACTAAAGCAAGATTTAACAAAAAATAGTGTTTGCATTTGCTCACGTCAGCAGCGTACACCCATGGGCAAATGGGGGACGCTAAATTGACCAATCAGAGCGCGCGCTTTACTTTGGTTATGTTATAAACTTACTTATGTCGGCAGTCCCGACAGTGTGGTCAGCCATATTGAAGACGATGTTTTCTCAGTGATTTTCCATTCGTGCAGGCCAATCTTGAGCGTTTGACTATCGGTTAGATCTGAATTGTACCAATTAGAAAGTTGCTGCACTTGTACCGGCTTTGCATTCCTGACGAAAGATGTTCCATGTCAGAACATCATGATTTTAGTGCTTTGCGTCACTTGTATGCAATTCACTCCTCGATATACGCGCGAGAAACGTTCAGCCGCATCTCACTAGGGGTCAATTGGTCAAAACCATAGATACGAATGGCAAGAAGCAGCTCATTAGAGATCAAAGTCATGGTCTTACCGGTTGTTGTAAGAGGGACGCAAGAGTTCTTTCTTTTGTTTATGTTTTATTTTTCGTCTGGAGAGGATGTCTTCCGTTGAAAAAAAAGTCATTAACATCTCTTCAAAAGTGTTTTAACGTTGGGCATTTTTTTTCTTTTATTATCAACTATCATTATACAAACTGAAAGAATAAAAGCAGACTCAGAGGTGGATCCAAGAGGGGGATGAGGGCAGGGGGGGGGAAGGAAGGGAACGGGGAAAGGGGGGCTCTAGAACATCCCTTCCCAACAGACCTGTAGGTATTTTCTAACTAAGAGTTTGACACCAGAATCCTTGCAATAACAGGATTGCACAGTACTACTCAGCATGAGCAAGAGATTGTAAATAGTTTATATCCAAAAACAACTATCTTTTTTAAATCAAAGTTTAAGCCTTCCTCCTCTCTCTATAAAGTATTCCTGGATCCACCCCTGATGAAGACTAAGCGTAAGAAGAAACGGTGTTTGTCCTCTTCTGATATCCTTCTCGATAATCTGTGCACCCCACCAACTTCTTCACACATCCTACACCTAGAATTAACGTATGATAAAATACATTGTAAGTATTGATCAACTATCACTGATGGCGAAAAGTTTTGTTTACTCATGAAACAGTTCCCGAGTTTAAGCTGGTTTGAGCCCCGTGGTATCTGAGCTCATACGCCTTGGACAACGAAGAAGGTGATGTATCATACATTTCTTGAAAATTTTGCAGCTTCAGGTAAGTTAATTCTCTGGATATTGTTGATGAAAACATCTCTTCACTCGAGACTGCGCATTATGCGATGATATAGTTACCAGCAGTTCAAATCCTACGCACACTAAATTGTAAACTTTTCGAAGACTAACCCACTACACCTGCTCGTTGTTCAGAGCCATGTACTTTCCATGTCCAGCGGACTCGGCCATCTCTACTCCCTGAGACACGGGAGCTGTGGGCATGGAGGCATCTGCAGGAGGCATCTGCATCACCAGTGGCTGACCTCCGATAGCTCCAGATGCAGGCACCATGAACACTTGAGGCTGGCCCCCCTGTGGAAACTGTGAGTCAGTTTCCGATGCAACTAGACCACCAGGTGCTTGCATTGGAACCGCAACAGGACCACCATGACCATAAGTCAATACTGGTTGCATCATTTGTCCCTGGAAATGACAAAGGATTTCTATCCACTCACAAACAACGACAGCGACAGGGGTAGAAAAGGGAATATTTCCTCAGTGTCCTTATAAAAAAAAAGCAATTCACGTCCCTACTTCGAAGTCTACGCTCTATCTTTTTATGTTTTTACAGAGATAGCGTTCTTTGACCGTATTTTCATGTTATGTCCAAGAGGTAGTAAACACATATAGGCAGCCGCAGTATTACTATGAGAAAAGAATATTAATTTATAGTTGAAGTTTTCCGTCGCCGCCATAAATTTTATTCCCCCTTCTGTAGAAACAAAGACGGGAAATTATTCTTACTCAGTCTTACCTGCTGAAATTGGTTACTGTAGCAACATGAGCACACTTTCATCAGGCAGCAACAGATGGCTGCCCAGATTCCCATGAAAAACTCCAAAATCCCAATGAACAGAATAATGCCAGAGATTGCCATTTCGCCTTCATATCTCGAATTCCTTGATCTGCCATAATAGCGGTAATAGTCATCTGAATTCGTGGAAATTGAAATGCTGTAAAAAATGATGATTATCCCACCAAAAACAGCTGAGGTGATGGAAAAACCCATAAAGATAGCGCCCTAAAAAGTTCAAATTAGATTCTAATGAGGTTTTATTTTATTGCAATGCTATTCATATGAATAAACCTTTAATGGTTTCTTTCCTGAAACGTGGGTGCCTACTATCAAAAAGCGCAACAGCCTATCGGTACAAAGCGCACCTATGAGGGAACGAAGTGTAATACTTGGAGTAATTATTAGGATCAAAGTACACCAGTGTTAGCATCGCCTAACGAAGACTAGCAGTTTTGAAGTCGAATTGTTGCGATCAATGCTTGCGTCCTACATGGTGGGACAAACAATTAAAGGTTCATTTATCTATAAAACCACAAGGAACGAAAACACTTTTTTAATACTATTTGAGTACTCAGTTAACTGATGTTACTGTAGCCAAAAGGCTAGCGTATGTTTTAACATGACAACAACAGGGGAATAAAATCCCACGACGAGTGAGCAATCACGAAACTGGCTTGTAGGGATAAAAACGTAGTCGTCGTATTTTTCAACTCAACATATCTTGCTCTCTACTTTTATATATCGAGCCCTGTTCCACGGACAAAACGAAACAGACTTCCTTTATCTATGCATGAATAGAGCTGTGACAGGTATCAACTCACAATTGTATCGCGGGAGGTAGTTCGCTCCTTGCGAGTACCAAGAACACCCAAAATTCCTGTGACGCCCATCTAGAATAAACAGAGAACATTATCAAGTAAGTAGGTACTGAGAAAAAGTAGAATTCCCGAAGAAAATAATTTTGTTAAATCAACTGAATTGATAATTTAAATTGGCCCTTCGTCACTCTGACGAAGTGCCAACGCTAGAAACATTGCTTCAGAATCTCTTTTAGGTGGCTAATTAATACATTATCAACTCAGTTTAATAATCAAAGGTTCTTGTTACACTCCCCCACCAACGCAGCACCACAGTTTCTTTAGAACCTTACCCCTTCATTCATTTCTCAAATGAATAAAGGGAAGGATCAAGCTATTTTGTATAATTTCTGTATTGACTGACCAACCCCTTTAATTTACTAGCTTAAAAGTACAGAAGATGAAAAAAAAAAGTGGCGCGTTTGAAAACGTTTTATGGAATTGACTTTAGAGTGTATGGTTTTATAAACTCTGTAAGAAATGTTTTGACTGCGTGACAAGCTGTTACAGCTTTAAGCATCGTTACTTTTGCTTTCATGTTGCTAAGTGATTGAACTATCGAATTTCGAATCCTGTGACAAGCAGATGGGTTTTCGGAAGCAAGTGAGGAGTAGCTGAGATCTTCTTTCGTTGATTGTGACATGTTCTGAGATTTTAAGCGTATTAAACACGTTTATTTCCACAACGCGAGTCTTCAGTGTCACAAGGAATTGGGGCCAGCAATTAGATTCCCCACAACTCACAGAATAAGTTTGCCTGTCCTAATTTGAGAGTGAATACATCAGAGTTACTGTTTCACATTTCAAAGTCACATTTGCCCTTGAAACTTCTTATCTAAACAGAATAGTCATATTTCGGCTTATGATACCACGAAAGGGTTTATTTATCAAATAGTTCATATAATACATGAATTATTCGATTGCTAATTATACGTGGTTCATAGTCTCTCCTCGAGCCTTGGGATATAGACTGTGTTTTATGCGCCAGTCCGTATACTACATTTGTTCCATACTCTGAGGTCCGAAACCAAAAGGCTGACGAAGGGCTAACGTTCGAAACGTCAGCTTTTTAAAGGTCGGCACACACGAGGGGACTAGTCCCTGCGACTAGTGCCAGCGACCAGTTTCATGCGACTAGTCCCTTCGTGTGAACTACACATTTCTGTGGTCGCAGGGACCAAAATTTGGTCCCTGCGACTGGTCGCACGAATTCAAACTGGTTTGAATTCGTGCGACCAGTCGCAGGGACTTGTCGCATGAAAAAAATGTTTGTCCCTTCGTGTGAACTGTTTGTGCGACCAGTCCCTGCGACTAAACGGTAAATAAGCCAATCACGGGTCAGTATGATGCGTGACCTCCGGTATTTGTAAACATTGCAGTTTCTATGAATTTTCACTGGATTCTAGATTTCTACAACTGAAGAATAAAAAACTATTTCTAGCTTTTGTAAACATATACAGATGTCTTGGAGCCGTTTTGATGGAATTTTTACCCTATTTTACTCTGTGTCTCTTAAAAATAAAAAAACAAAAACAAAACGGAACACGTAAAAGCATGAATAATCCGACTGAATAAGTGCAGTTCATTTGCGTTGATGTTTAATAGTGCTACAATGAAAAGTCACCATATTTTCATTGCTTTCGTGTAACGCACCAGACTAAAAAACATCTTTTGCCTCTTAATTTTCCTATGTTCTTGTGCAATTGAGTGCCCTCGTGCGAACGCCTTAAGGGACTAGTCCCTGCTACCGGTCCCCTCGTGAAAACCCTTCAAAGACTTGTCGCCGGGACTAGTCGCACGGACTAGTCGCAGGGACTAGTCCCCTCGTGTGTGCCGACCTTAACTCTTTCCGGTGGCCAATTTACAATTTCAACTTAGTTGATATTACCAAATTACCATATTTTATTCCGACCGCATGAACATAGAAGTTTACAGGCACGAGCTGTGAAATTTGTTCTTTAGGTGCATTTAAACACGTGACAATCTACCGTAATTCCAACTTGTTGTTGGGACAAAAGAAAGTTAGATTTTAATTCTCTCCGTATTGATGGTAAAACTAAAATAAACAGGCCAACATTTTGTGAAGTAAAGCCTTTGTCAATCATTTCCTGTACATGTACTTATTATTTACCCAAAAAGCAAGACCTTACTTAGGATCCAAACAGCATCGACCTTGCGATCGATTTGACGGTCAGATGAATGTCACTCAAAGACTTTCGAGATTCGACTGTAAAGGATAGATCGATCGGAGCTTCAATTAATTTATCCAGATAGCGAAGTCCATACCGAAAACTCGATTGCTATCCATTTCATCTCAGATACTCAATGCATTTGCACCCGAAGCTTCCAAACATAATCACGAGGAATACCTAATATGCCCAACGATAAAATACTGAAACTTCCCATCGATTTATATATCCGTGTCGATCAGTTCCAAAAACTGTACCATCGAGGTACGCGATGCGAAAATTGAGTCATTTTCGACAAATATACGAAGAAGTAAACAGTCTGACTGCACAATAGCAAGTGCTTAATTATGTCGACTTACATAAATGGCGTATGATACACATAACTCACCCAAATACCGATCCAAATTCCAAAACATATATAGCCGGTAAAAAAATAAGTAGTAGCATAATCTGCGATACCGAAACAGACGAGGATAAAGCCAAGAAAAAGGTGTGCTATGGCAAGAAACCTCCCAACAGTCGTCGCCTGTGATGAATAATCCGCCATGTTTGATTTGCAGATGAACTTTCCAGACGATTTGATCTCATTTTCATGTTTCCGAGTGAGTGACGTCAGTTTATGACGCGAACGTCACGCTAATTCAAAATAAAAGCTTGTTCTTTCTCTATCAATTTGTGGACTGGTGTTAGCTCTCAATTCCGAAAAGCAAGAGTTCTCATCTTCAGCGAAAGACCAAAATTTGTTGATCGGAGTCTTCTTTCTCCTAAGTCTTATCTTTTTCTTCTCATTCAAATCAGATGTCTTTGTTCATTGCTTTGTGGTTCTTTTGTGGTTTTCATGGGGTTACTAATAACTAGTCAAAAGGAGGTCAGATCACATGTGTTTTTTTTTCTTTCTTCATTAATGCTAAAAAATTGTCGAATTTCAAAACAAAACTCTCTTTACAGTACCTTTGAGGAATATTTCATGATAAGCGTGTGCACAGCGAGGTATAAACGCAAGCAGGAAGAGCACGTACGACAGAGAATTGCTCGAGACGCCGAGTGCCAATATAGCCAATATAGCCAATATAGCTTTCAAGAGCACCTTACAGGCTTTTTAATTCTTCGACACCTCGATATACTCGCAGCTAAAAGGAATTATTTCATTTGAACATGCGTTAACATCTTCTAGGCGAAAATGGTTCCTTTTTTTGTGATCGGCTACAATGTTCTCGCGGGATACATGTAGCTTTCCCCCGCCGTCTCGCAGTGTTGGTCTGCAGTATGGCATAGAAACATTGGCAATTAACAGCAGGGGGAGGGGGGCCAGGGAAAAAGAAAAATATAGAAGTTGTTCTAGAGAAGTGTCTCAACTAATTTTCTTTGGGTACTGATCGTGGTCATGTGAATGTCACGAGATCACGAGATATATGTGAATATATATAATATATGTAATAATATATAATAATAATATAATAATAATAATAATAATATATATAATATATATGTAATAATATGTAATAATATATATATATAATATATGTGAATATCTCGAGATCTTATGGGGTTAACATTTATCAAGACTTAAACTTGTCATTTACAGAATGTTTGTAAAAATATCGCCTCTACCTTAAATGCAATTAAAAGAAGAAGGCATCTTGTCCCTTTAAATGTTCTAATTGATTTTTTACCACCATAGTTTAACAACATTTTGATTATTGCAGCGTTATCTGGTGTAACTGGGGTTCTAACCTTTTTGAAAAACTACAGAAGCTGCAAAACTGCGTAACCCGATCAGCCACCTCTGTTATGAAGCAAAAAACTTTCTATGGATTGACCCCTGAATATCTAAAATCTCGTTATATTTCCCGAAATGATATTACCTGTTACCGACTGAGGAACTCTGTTCTACAACCCCGAACCAACCATTTAAAGAAAGGCTTTTCCTATAGGAGTGCTATGATGTGACGCAGCCTTTCTCATTAGCTCCGATCAACAGTTTCTTTAAACCGAACTGAAATTAAAGTGCGTCACTGAAGGTTTTCAATGAGACACGGAATCCCAGAAAAGCAGCTTTAGAAATCAACGAGGTTATATTTTTATAATACTTTTTGAATCATTAGTTACTTTCGCTAAGCAGACTGATTAGACACTTTGTACTCTTATCTATCTATAATAACATTACAACACGGAAGTTGAGTTACGTAAATTTTCCGTCAACTTCAAGTTTGTTCTGATAAACTTATCACAGTTGCTAGGCTAATACTAGAAGACAAAAACTGGGACGGTCAATGAGTCACTTACTGAATTTTTGGTGAAAAAATACCTTCCCAAATACCGATCCACAACCCAGAAGACAAATAACCTGACGCAGAGATTTCATTTACTAAATCTGCAATGTCGACGCAGAAGACAATAATTTGACTAAAGCAGGATACTTGACTATGTTGGCAGCCCCAACTCTGTGGTCCGCCAGGTTGAAGAAGATGTTTTGAAAATGGTTTTCGAAAATAGTTTTATACATGCTGGGTCAGAATAAGTGTACCTTATTTATTCAAGTACAGGTGTGCTAAGGACGTATTTGGTCTCAGGAAGGTAATGTTTACGTCTACCATCAAAATGAAAAGGCCGCTTCAGGAGTTGGTAAGTTCTCAGTGACAACAGATTTTCCATTTGTGCAGGCCCATCTTGAGCGTTTAACTTTCGGTTAGATCTGAATAGTCCCATTTAGTAAGTTGCTGGGCTTGTTCCGGCCTTGTATTTCAAGCCAAAGATGTTCCATGTCAAGACATCGAGATTTTATTGCTTTGCGTCACTTGTATTCAATCGACTCCATACTATATGCGCGAGGAATATGATCCTTCAGCCACACTTCATTAAGGTCAGTTGGTCAAAACCGTAGGCGCAGATGGTAAGAAGCAGCTCATTAGAGATCAGAGTCATAGCCTTACTGGTTGTTGTAAGAGGAATGAAAGAATTGTCTCTTTTTTTATGTTTTATTTGTCCTCAAAACTGGAGAGGGTGTCTATTGTTCTATTGTTAAAAGAGTCATTAACATCTCGTCAAAAGTTATTTAACTTTATTCATTTTTTTTCAGCTATCATTTAATACAAACCAAAAGAAAAAAGCAGACTAAGAGGCGGATCCCTACCCACCCTACCCACCAGATTTTTCTAACTGTAGGTTTGACACCAAACTACTCAGCATGAGCAAGAGATTGTAATTAGTTTATTTACAGTACAAAAAAACTATCTTTTTTAATCAAATTTTGTCTCCTCCTCTTTTATGAAGTATTCCTGGATCCACCCCTGGTGAAGACTAAGTGCAAGAAGAAATGGTTTTTGTTCTCTTCTGATATCCTTCTGGATGATCTCTGCACTCAGCCAACTTCTTCACACATCCTACACATAGAATAAATCGATGATTTGTAAGTATCGATAAATTCTGTCATTGATTACGAAAAGCTTAGCTAAATGCATGAAGCAATTCTCGAGTTTAAACTGGTTTGAACCCCATGGTATCTGAGCTCATATCTTGGATCACGAAGAAGGCGATATATCAAATATTTCTTGAAAAGTTTGCAGCTAGGGGTGAGTTACTTCTTTGGAAGTTTTCGATGAAAACATTTCTTCACTCGAGACTGCACGTTATGCGATGATAGAGCTACCGGCAATTCATATCCTACGCACACTCATCGAATAACTGTGAACTTTTTGGAGAAGAAAGCTATTATCAGAGTATATATTCAAGTGAATGGAACAAGATTATCATATCATGTCTCTATAACATTAAAACAGCAAAATTAAATGCTTTTTTTTTGTTTGTTTCGTTTTTTGTTGCAGTTGTTTTTTGTATGGTTTGTTGTATATATATATATATAAAGTGTGACTTGATTTTCGTAGAACAGTGCTCAATAGATAGAAGTAGAGCGAAGTATATATTATGGGAGGAAAAAGACAAGTAAACTACAAGTTCATCCCTACAAGCCTGTTTCGTGGTCGCCCACTCATCAGGGGATTTAATGAGAATAAACTTTACCATTGCTTATATACGATATAATTTGCATGATCTAACTAGTCTAATTTATGCAGCGCGAAATTGACAGTTTAGTTGTTGCGTAGGAGGGCTTTGCTTCTGTGGCGGCAAGAAGACACGAGTTCATTCCGCCACGCTAAACACAGAAACTCTACAGAACTCAGCAAGCACATCTGGACCCTCAAAGACAACAACATCGATCACTTTATTTCCTGGCGCATTCTCTCATCGCACTCACCGAACAACAGCTCAAGTAAAAGATGTAACCTCTGCCTCAAAGAAAAATTCTTAATCATTTGCCGGCCCGAACTATCAACACTAAACAAACGTAATGAACTCGTGTCTTCTTGCCGCCACAGAAGCAAAGCCCTCCCACGCAACAACTAAACTGTCAATTTCGCGCTGCATAAATTAGACTAGTTAGATCATGCAAATTATATTGTATATAAGCAATGGTAAAGTTTATTCTCATTAAATCCCCTGATGACTGGGCGACCACGAAACAGGCTTGCAGGGATGAACTTGTAGTTTACTTGTCTTTTTCCTCCCACAATATATATATATATATATATATATATATATATATATATATATATATAATTATTCGCAATCTTTTAAGCATGATTCGCTGTAATATCCAACCACATTTTTATGTATAAACCGGCAAAGTTTTTCCTTTCTTTATCGCACATATACGTACTCTTGATATTTGTAGGAAACAGCTAAGCCAAGTTAGTCACTCGGCTGCTTTGTTTTTTTATCACTATCAGCCGTACATCCTGACTCAAATGTTAAAAGCTAGGACACAGGTTCAATTGTCAAAACAGCCAAAATTAAATGATAGAAACAAGTTTTGTGCACTTTGCATTTGGAGATTCCTAACTGTACACAATGACTTGTGTTTGTACATCATGACTTGATGCTATAATATCCATAGAATGGATCTGTCGGTTAGTTACTGATTAAGATTTTATAGGTTATGAGGGGTTTGGTCCAAAAGTTCCATGGGAAGTTATGTATAGTGAAGGAATTTCTCCTCAACCTCATTGTTATTACATCGGTGTCAACCAGCCTCGACTCAAACCGTAATTTTAGCATTTACTTGCCTCAAAAAAAGATGTAGCGTGACGAGATTTCACTCACTATACCTGCTCGTTGTTTAGAGTCATGTACTTTCCATGTCCAGCGGACTCAGCCATCTCTACTCGCTGAGACACGGGAACTGTGGGCATGGCTCCAGATGCAAGAGGCACATGCATCACCTGAGGCTGGCCTCCCATATCTCCAAATGCAGGCACCATGATCATTTGAGGCTGGTCTCCCTGTGGAACCTGTGAGTCAGTTTCCACTGCGACTAGACCACCGGGTGTTTGCATTGGAGCCGCCACTGGACCATGATGACCATGAGTCATGGCTGATTGCATCATATGTCCCTAGAAATATTGAAGAAATTGAAATGATTTCCATCCACTCACAAGCACCGGCAAAGACAGCAGTATAAACAGGAACATTTCCTCGCTGTCCTTTAAAGAATAATGAGACTCACGTCCTTCCTTCGAGGTCTACCCTCTATTTTCATTTTTTTACAGAAACAACATTCTTTTATTGTATTTTCATGTTATGTCGAGGAGGTAGTAAACACGTATAGCCAACCGCAAAATTATTAGGAGAAAATAAAATTAATTTAATAGGTGATGTTTCCGCCGCCATGAAATTCTATTTTACCTTCCGCAGAGTTAAAGATGGGAATTGTTTCTTATTGAGACTCACCTGTTGAGACTGGTTATTGTAGCAACATGAGCACACTTTCATCAGGCAGCAGCAGATGGCTGCGCAGATTCCCATGAGCAACTCCAAACTCCCAAGGAACAGAAAGATGCCAGAGATTGCCAGTTCGCCTTCATATCCCGAGTGGCCTGAATTCTCATAATTGTAATCACTGTCAACTGAATTCACGGAAATTGAAATGCTGTAAATAATGATGGTTATCGCCCCAAGTACAGCTGAGGTAATGGAAAAGCCCATGAAGATAGCGCCCTAAAAGTCAAAATTAAATTCTGATGAGGTTTTATTCTCTCGCGATATCATTTATATGAATAAACGGTTCATGAGCGTGGGTGCCTTATATCAAAGGCGTAACAGCCCATCAATAACGAAGCGGACCTATGAGGGGACGAATTCTAATACTCGGAATAATTATTAGGATCGAAATACACCAATGTCAGTGTTCCATAACCCACAAATCAAAGCTAACTGATATGCTACAATTAGCGACACGTAAACTTTCGACCTTGTCGCCTGACGAAGACTAGCATTTCAGATATATATATATATATATATATATATATATATATATATATATATCTTGTTCTATTACATTTAAAACATCCCTTGACCTCAACAACCCCTTCGCTTTCAATGTTAGGGCCATAACGGGCCAGGAATTTCACTCCAAAAAAAGAATAAACTATAATTAATGCAGAGAATTTTTTTTCAATTGGGCGGGCATCAAAGGTTCCAGTCTCAGCGTTAATTGGGAATTTTAACACAATTCTCGCTTTTTGTGTATATTTATATATATATATAAATATATATTCATATATACAATTAATATACAATAATCTCATATATACAATCAATATACAATTCTCGCTTTTTGAATATATTTATATATATATATAAATATATACAAAAATATTGTAGATTGTATTACACGAGGACGGACAACTTCGAGCTAAGAAAGACATATACTCAAATAAAGAGTCTAAGAAGGTTTAATAAAAACGTTTCGGTCCGAGACCTTCATCAGTTGTAATACAATGACTTACAAATTCCTTAAATAGATTTATATAGGGCGTGATGACACATAAAAACAAAAACAGTAATTACTACGCGAAAAATTATTACAATAAAAAGAAATCGAAAAATTGTCGAATCCACTGAAAATGTTAAGGAACCATTGTTGACTTGAAAAGCGAGAATTGTTTTTTGGAATGAAATTCCTGGCCCGTTATGGCCCTAACATTGAAAGCGAAGGGATTGCTGAGGTCAACGGATGTTTTAAATGTAATAGAACAAGATGCGATCTTTGTCGCAACTTCTTGGTTGAATCTAATTCCTTTTAAAGTTTTCAAACAGGCAAGAGTTACAAGATACGATCGAAACTTTCCTGTGATTCTAAGAACATAATTTATTTGGCTTCGTGCAAGAAATGTCGCCTACAATACATTGGTTCCACAACAAATGACTTTAGAGTTAGATTTCGCAACCACAAGTCTGCTATGGTCACTAAGAAAAAGACCTGTGAAGTGGCGGTACATTTCTACAAAACACCACATGATTTAAGCGATTTCTCATTCCAATGCATTAATCAAGTGCAGGCGACAGTAAACAATTCAGGTCACATCGAGAAACTTCTAATTACCAAAGAAGCATATTGGAGCGCACAGTTGTTCTCTCTGGCACCCTTCGGATTGAATAAGCGCCAGGAATTTCACTCCAAAAAAAAGAATAAACTATAATTAATGCGGAGAATTTTTTCAAATTGGGCGGGCATCAAAGGTCCCAGTCTCAGCGTTAATTGGGAATTTTAGCACAATTCTCGCTTTTCAAGTTAAGAATGGTTCCTTAACATTTTCAGTGGATTCGACAAGTTTTCGATTTCCTTTTATTGTGATAATTTTTCGCGTAGTAATTACTGTTTTTGTTTATATGTGTCATCACGCCCTATATAAATCTATTTAAGGAATTTGTAAGTCATTGTATTACAACTGATGAAGGTCTCGGACCGAAACGTTTTTATTAAACTTTCTTAGACTCTTTATTTGAGTATATGTCTTTCTTAGCTCGAAGTTGTCCGTCCTCGTGTACTACAATATTTTTCCTATTTTTATTTTTCCTATCGAGGTTTGGACTGTGAATCCTTTTGAATCCTTCTGGCGCGGCGTCACTGTTGGCTCGAGGCCTGTTGGCTCGAATCTCAACATAAACATTGGTCTATACCGAGACGACGGACTTGCCACAACCGACCCCACACCCAGGGACACTGAAAATATCAAAAAAGAGATATGCCGCATTTTTAACGCTAACGGACTCCGCATTACCATAGAAGCTAACAAACAAGTAATCAACTTCCTGGACGTCACATTTAACCTCAGCCAAAACACCTACCAGCCATATACCAAACCCAATACCACACTACAATACGTCCACCGCGAAAGCAACCATCCACCGTCCAGCACGAAAAACATCCCCTCCGGCATCAACAGACGCTTATCATCCCTCTCATCCGACAAAACCTCCTTCGAACAAGCCGCTCCTGCCTACCAGAAAGCATTAAACACCAGTGGTTACAGCTACACACTCCACTACGAACCAACGCACACACAAAGTCGCAAGAACCGCCAACGCAACAACATCCTCTGGTACAACCCGCCTTTTACCAAGAACAACAGCACTAACATCGGACATAAATTCCTCACGCTGATTGACCAACACTTCCCCAAAGATCATAAGCTCCGCAGAATTTTCAACAGAAACACAATCAAAATTAGTTACAGCTGCATGGACAATACAAAACAAATCATCGACAACCACAACAAAAGAATCCTCACCTCCCACGTAAAGACTAACGCTACCGCCACAACCGACACCTCCACCGCAAACAACAACGAGAAATGCAACTGCCGACAGAAAAACTCATGCCCTCTAGACGGAAACTGCCTCCAACAATCTGTAATATACCAAGCTACCATTATACGTAAAGACAACAGCACGACGGACACATACATCGGGCTCACTGCAAACGACTTTAAGTCGCTACAACAACCACACCTCATCACTCCGACACCCAAAACACCGCAACTCCACCGAACTCAGCAAACACATCTGGACACTTAAAGACAACGACATCAATTATTCCATCACCTGGCGCATCCTATCTTCCCACCTGTCCTACAACAGCTCAAGCAAACGATGCAACCTATGCCTTAAAGAGAAATTCCTAATCATCTGCCACCCAGACCTATCAACACTCAACAAGCGTAACGAACTCGTCTCTTCCTGCCGACACAGAAACAAAGCACTCCTACGCAACAGCTGACTTGATACTTTTCACACTGCATAAACCATGTTAAATAGCAATTAGTGTAATATATAAGCGATGGTATCGCATTATTCTGCCATTAAAATCCCCTGATGAGTGGGCAACCACGAAACAGGTTTGTAAGGATGCATATGTAGTTGTTTTTTTCCGACTACCACATATTATACCTGCTCTACTATTTGTATCGAGCACTGTTTCACGGACACCAAGTTTAATCCCTATATATATATATATATATATATATATATATATAGTTAAGTGTACGATAAGGACGTAACGAAGAGACCAACTCTTGACTGTTCTGGACGAGTTTAATGCACATATATATTTATATTTATATCTATACTTGCATGATGAATGCAGCTGTGACAGATGTCAACTTACAAATATATATCGAGAGGTAGTTTGCGCCTCGGAAGTACCAACAACACCCAAAATTCCTGTGACGCCCACCTAGAGATAAACAGAAAACATCATCAAGTAAACGGGTAGTGCGAAAAAGTAGAATTACCCTGGTTTTATTAACTAAGTTGATCATTCAAATTGGTCACCGTGAAGGGTTTCCAAATCTGACGTTTACCGCTGGCCAATTTGCATTATTAGTTGTTTGATCAAATGATCATATTACATTTCCCCGCCGACGCAGCATCACAGTTTATTTGGAAGCTTACCCCTTTTATTAATTTGTCAAATTTAATGTCGAGAGGGAGAGGATGAAACTATTTCCCCGCCGACGCAGCATCACAGTTTATTTGGAAGCTTACCCCTTCTATTAATTTGTCAAATTTAATGTCGAGAGGGAGAGGATGAAACTATTTTGTATAATTTCCGTATTGAGTGACCAGTACCTTAAAATTCATTTAGCCTAAAAGCACAGATCTGAAAAAGGTCAAAATTAGCGCTGCAAAACGGTTTATTGAAGGGGTTTATTTACCAAATAAGTCATGCGTGAAATTAATTATTCGACTGCTAATTACGTGTAGTCCATATTTATCCTCGTTGACTATAGAAGGTAGACTGTGTTTAATGCCTAAGTCCGTAAATTACACCTATTCCATAGTCGAAGGTCCGAAACCAACAGACCATATTTCATTCTGACTGCATAAACAAGGAAGTTTACCCGTGAGAGCTGTGAAATTTGCTCTTTACGTGCATTAAAATACTTGACGATCTATCGCAATTCCAACTTGATGTTAAGATAAAAGAAATTTGGATTTTAATTATCTCCGCACCGGATTAAACTGAAAATATCAGTGAAAAAAGAAGTTGATGTTAGCATGCTGCGGGAAACTCTTGAAGAGACACGCCGATGCGAAAAGGAGGGACTGCTCACAGTCTACACTGATGGCAAAACTAGGGACTTTAAGCAAACCACAACGGCTACGGCAACGAGAGCGTGGAAAAACAATAGATTTAATCTGCAGAACAATAGCCTAGCATGTGTGTTTTGAAACTTTGTACATTTCTTAGCCGTCCTTTGCGAAACAACAACGTGAAATCACCAAAATTTGCGTTGTCTGCGAAGCGAGACCGCGGCGGCAAATAATTTTAATTTACATTTGGAACTGAACGCTACTTTTATGCGTTATCAAACAACAACAAACATATGAAACATATGTGTGAACTGCGGTTATGAGACGTATATGAGAACGATCCTTCGCAGTAAAGCACTATTTGAGCAATAGTGAAAATCAGACCTGAAAAAAATTTCAGGCCTGTACGGGACTCGAACCACTGACCTCTGCGATACTAGTGCAGCGCTCTACCAATTGAGCTAACAAGCCAACTGGGAGCAGGCCATCAAATTAATTCGATATAAACCCGTAGATGATAAATCAAACAACAACAAACATATGAAACATATGTGTGAGCTGCGGTTATGAGACGTATATGAGAACGATCCTTCGCAGTAAAGCACTATTTGAGCAATAGTGAAAATCAGACCTGATGGCCTGCTCCCAGTTGGCTTGTTAGCTCAATTGGTAGAGCGCTGCACTAGTATCGCAGAGGTCAGTGGTTCGAGTCCCGTACAGGCCTGAAATTTTTTTCAGGTCTGATTTTCACTATTGCTCAAATAGTGCTTTACTGCGAAGGATCGTTCTCATATACGTTTATGCGTTATGTTGAGTTTGAGATCTGGCGCCCTATGAGACGGTAAACACATGCAGCCATTTTCAAAATTCTAACTAAAAGTAGAAACTCATTTATTAATCGATGTCTTCCGTGCCGTTGCCGTCCTGACTGCTTAAAGTCCCTACTACCAAATGATGACTGAAACCTTCCCATCGATCTATACATAGTTCCGAAAACTATATCAGAGCAGTACATAATGCGCAAACTGAGTCACGTTAGGCAAATATATGAATAAGTAACCAGTTATTTAAACGGCGTTTGATAGAAGTCACTTTTTTACACACAACTCACCCAAATACCGATCCAAATTCCAAAACAGAAATAGCCAGTATAAAATTCAACAGTAACATAATCTGCGATACCAAAACAGACGAGGACAAAGCCAAGAAAAAGGTGTGCTATGGCGAGAAATCTCCCCACGGTCGTTGCTTGTGTTGAGTAGTCCGCCATCGTTTGTTTGGCAGTTTAACTCTCCAGACGAATTTGAGCTCATTTACATGTTACCTATCAAGGGATGTCAGTTTATGACGTACACGTCATGCGCGCTAATTCAAAATAAAAGCCTGTTCTTTCCAAGAGAGACTGAAGAAAGAAAAAGAACAAAGAAATAAAAGCCGTCTGATTAGAAAGAGCAATTCAATTTGTGAACCGGTGTAAAAACTCAATGCGAAAGGCAAGAGTTTTCATCTTCAACAAAGACGAAGATTTTTTCCATCAGAGTCGTCTTTCTCCTAACTTCTGTCCTCTACCTCTCATTCAAATCAGATCTCTTTGTCGTATTGTTTTGTGGTTCCTTTGCGGTTTTCATAGGGTCACTAATAATAATAATAACTAGCCTAAACAAGGTCAGATCGCACATGTTCTTTTCTTTCTTCATTAATGCTGAGAAAATTGTCGACTTTCAAAACAAAACTCTTGTTTACCGTGCCTTTGAAGAATATTTCATGATAAGCGTGTGCACAGCGAGGTATTAACGCATGCAGGAAGAGCACATACCATAGATAATATAATAGGGACCTTCAGCAGTTAAGAGTGCTTGACTTGCTTCTTAATTCTTCGACACTTCGATATACGCACAGCTAAAAGCAATTATTTCATGATGTGTGTTAACATCTTCTGGGAAAAATTTTTTTTCTTTTTTGTGATCGGCTACAATGTTCTTACTGTACTCGGCTGAGAAAAACTGAGGAGTTTAATGAAAGGACAAAATCTCCATGATGATCTCCTTCAAGCAAGAATGCTCCAACAGGATTATCAAGAGATTGCCAATGAGAATTCGTCTCTTTGAAATTCACGGAATACGTAGACAAACAAAATTAAAATATTCAAGTTTTGTTTGTTCGATTCAATTCGAAACCCGAAGAAGAATTTCGATTCTTCAAATTTTTTTAAAATAAAAGGCATGTAAAATTGTTGCAAAGTTTAGCTTATTTCTGAAAACGTGTTGTTATGTAGGCAAGGCTGTGCATGTTTATTTCAATCCGAGAGAAACCGCTTTTGAAAGCTTAGATTTGATACAATTTGGAGCGATAGCTTAAGATTATCATATTTTTTTATTGGTAGCTTGTTATTGAAAATAGAGAGCGATTTCTTGCCAGCATCTAATAAGGATATTTCAAAAAAGTGACTTTTTTATTGGTAGCTTGTTGTTGAAAATGGAGGGCGATTTCCCGTCAGCATTTAATAAGGATAATATTATCAAAAAGCGATTTGCTATTTATTTCCACTATTCTTTTCGTAACGATTTGGGGATTTAAAGTTAATTTAGGTATCGCCATCGTGGTTTACTTAACGACGGTAACGGCAACGCGGACGCGGCAAAACTAGAGATCTAATTATCAGAGCATTAGCTGAGCACGTGCAATTTAAACTTTGTACATTTCTCATTCTTCCTCTGCAAAACAACAGCGTTCGAAAACGCGCGCGGAATAAGAGAGTTAGAACAAAACAAAACAAAAAACCTCTTTATGAAGAGCAGAAACAATGGTCAGCATAGTTAGTATAAATACTAAGATAAACGCAAGGAAGCAGGAGGCCAGCAGAAGAAGCAAATTTGATTTAACTAGTCATTGTTCAATGATTTGTTTATAAGACTGTTTGTTTTGATCAGGTAAATTATCCATGGATTGGGTCAACCGTTTTAGGGTGAACCTGGGTATTTCCCATAACACGTAGAGGGAAAATTTGAGGCTGGTGCTCCTGATCCGTTGAGCGGAATGCTCCAACATCAGTGGTTCTTTCGAGTTCTCTTTCCAAAGGAACAGATACGAGAACTTCTTCCCTTCCGTTAGCCTTGTCGAACCCGGGGTTGTCGTTAAAAGGCAGATGTTGACCTCGCAGCTGAAACAAGGAAGAGGAACAATTTTTATATTGAGTCTTAAGCTAAAATGGATACCGGTTTTGTTTAAGTATCTATCATTATACAGAATTAATAGCGATGTATGTTTTCCTCTCAAGTGTATATGTCTCCTTTTTTGAGCATAAAATATTTACTTTTTAGTTAGTGTGGAGTAACTCTCAGGGGCTGATCCAGGAATTTTTGATTGAAGGCGGGGGGGGGGGGGGTCCAAACTTTGGTTCAAAAAGGACTGTTGGACTCTTTTGAGGCAAATTACTTATCCCCAACACCCCCCACACCCCCCTCCCCTGCCAGTCGCGGTTGCACGTTATAATTCCTTGACCGTTTACCGTTTACTTGGATTCATTAATTAAAAAAATCAGCCAGTTAAAAAGTGATATACGATCCTGTCGATGTAAGACTTCCAGTCTCAAGCTGTAAGCGTCAGGTCTGATAGGGGAGGGGTCCGGACCCTCCGGACCTCCCCCCCTGGATCTGCCACTGACTCTTAACTTTTTCACAATTTACCACTCGTTATCTGCCATACCCAACGTGAACGACCAGTTTCCAATATGTACCTACTGGGTATTTCAAAACAATCAATCTCTAGCTCTGCGTGTGTATTTAAAGATAGTTATTGGTAAACGAAGGCTAGTTCACACGTACATGTCATTCTGAAATCAATTTAGCTTATGAAAGGATGCCACTCAAAGCTCACCGCTTCCTCCATAAGTGGTGTCTCGTCTACCACAGTGAGGCAGCTGTGAATTCCGGCCCATAATCCGATGATAAACTCAACAACACCTAAAACTGTTATGGCTCCGGCGATGGCAACTGGTAAAGGGAACAAAACGGCGATGAACCAGATCAGTGATAGGTATGTCCCGTAGGCGACAAGAATTGTCAAACCAAACAGAGAGGAAAAGATGGACAGGAAGATAAAGGCACCAATCTGAAAAAAAAAAAAAAAAAAATATTTGCTCGCAAATAGAATTTTTATGCCTTCTCTCTGATTATTTATTGATTATTTCACAATCAAGGGGGACTGGGTTTGGGTCAGGGGTCAATGGCCATTACGCTTGATCCCCTCTGAGGGTTTTTACAAGTCACATTAACTCCCTAGCCATGTGCTCATCACTCGCCTCGATTACTCGGAGTGAGAAGCTGTTTTTTGACTCCCTCCTCCTCCCCCTGATCCGCCCACTTTCTCTTGTTGTAAATTTAGTGTTGGTGCGTTTTTCTTGGCCCGCACCTTTACTGGGTAAACACCTTAACGGAATTCATTCTTGTTGTGTTTGCTTCAATAAAAGCGGCTACGGACCTATTGTCCATAGCCATATTGCTCCAACTTAAGTTTGTTATTTTTTGGTGCCCAGTAAACAGAGCTCAGGCAAGAGCAGCATTTGTAGATTGTTTTGGGCAGAGAGAGAAAGGCATAAAAACATATATCATTTCTATGCATCTGCCCCTAGATACATTCTTTGGGACACCAACAGCCTCCCCCTGCCCCTCTCAACGTCGGTATACAAGATGGCATAAAATCATTTGCAATTTACAACTGTGGAAAGGGGACGAAGGCGAAACCAAATTATTTCAAGCATCTACACTCCAAAACACATTTGTTGGGACTCCTACAGCCTTCCCTTGCCCCATCTTAATATTGGTGTACAAGATGGCATAAAATCATTTGCAATTAACAACTGTAGAAAGGGGACCAGGGCGAAACAAAATTATTTCAAGCATCTACGCTCCCAAGCACATTTGTTGGGACAACTACAGCCTTCACCTGCCTCTCTTAATGTTGTTCTGCAAGATGGCATAAAATCATTTGCAATTAACAACTGTGGAAAGGGGACAAAGGCAAAACCAAATTATTTCAAGCATCTACACTCCAAACACATTTGTTGGGATACCTACAGCCTCCACGTGCCCCTTTTAATGTTGGTCTACAAGATGGCATAAAATCATTTCCAATTAGCAACTGTGGGAAGGGGACAAAGGCGAAAGAAAATTATTTCAAGCATCTACGCTCCCAAGCACATTTGTTGGGACAACTACAGCCTTCACCTGCCTCTCTTAAGATGGCATACAAACATTGGCAATTAACAACAGTGGGAGGGAGACAAGGGCGAAAGAACAATATAGAAGTTGTTCTAGAGAAGTGTATAAACTAAATTTGATTGGAAGTGTAAGTCTCGTGGAAGGAGAAACATAAAAAATAATAATCATACACGGCACAATGTCTTAATTTTTCGTTTCAAAATGTTGCAAGTCTTTAAGATCATTGACATTGAGTGCTGGATTTTATTTGTTGCATGATGACGTTTGAAAGAGGAGCGAATTATTTGCCCTGTGCATGCACATCAGCGTTTGAGAGAAGCAGTTTTCCTATTTTTTTTAGTTCCACTTTCAAGAGTTTAAGAGTTGCGCGCTAGAAGGAGAAACAATATATTTGTGTTTAACTTAAGTCAGATTTACAACAGTTTAAGAACTTGTGCTCATGAGAAACTGCTAAGCTGATGTACATGTATTTCGAAGACTTTGACTCGATTAGGATATTTATTTGTAGTCACTGAAATGCTTTAGTTCTGTAGCAAACTAATGATAACTTACACAAACTTTGTGGTCTCTTCGACTGACAAAAATGCCCACAATTCCTGTCACCAACATCTGCATAGAAACAAATTAATACCAAACAAGATAAGCGTCGTCACCAGTGCACCCGCAAAAACTAACCCAGCTCCACTCCATAACATAACGGTGGCAAATTATCATGGAGTAAATTCATTTTGTGTACCCGTTGGTGTTTTTATATCTGTTTTTCGAAGGTTTACTTGCAGTCGTACCTACATTTTTCTGCAAATACATATGCATGTAGTTTTATTATTATTGTATTTTTAAATCTGCAGGGACTGAGAGAAACGGTAAGGAACATGCTATTTAGGAAAAAAATTCACTAAATATGGATATTTCCCATGTCTCAAGTGCTAATACTATCCTGCGGCACATATGACCCAGATATAGAGTTTGCACATTAGCCTTAAACGGACGCGGAAGCATCTTTGGGAATCCAATATGTTGAATACGCAGTTTTATTTTTGACTGCGCATTCACATCTATTCCAAACAAAAAAAATAAAATTATCCTGGCTCTATCATATGCGTAAAGGTTGCTTTCATAGAAAACCTCTTGTCCTTTGCTTATGATCAACCCAAAATGTAAACATGAAGAAAAGCTAAGCTAACAGTATTTGTTACTTGTTGTTTACCGATTCGACCTCAACCTCAACTGATAAATGTAGTGTTGTTTGAGTTGCTGAGTTGTATGGTTTTCCAAATTAAGCACTTTAAGCCTAGCTTGTATGCAATGTGATTTTGAAAATAGCGATTACAACCTGTCAATACAAAATTTTAATTGCGCAGCAATACTCACCCAAATTCCGATCCAAACCCCAAAGTAGTAAGTTTTTCCTTTGGAAAGAAAGTATCTCAAGAAAACATTCGCTTTGGAAGTGACCCGAAGCTCTGCAATTCCAAAAATCGTCAGAAGGATGCCAAAGACAATGTGCGCAATGCCGAGATTTCTCATTAATCCGGAGCGACCTGCCATTTTGGCAAATGGGAAATGGGAACAACTAGGGTTTGAATCTCTGTCGTCAACATCAAAAAGAAATAATGAAGAGTATAAGTGCTTTTCCAATTCAATTTGCATAACGGGATGTGTAAGCATTGAGCCGAACTACAATTTTTAGCAACTCATTCGTCTCTCTAAGGACCTGTGTCATAGTTGGCGAATCTATCCTCGTTTAGACGAATTTTACAAAGTTTACAATTGCAACCCCATCCAAAGTTCACCATTGCTAACTATCCTTCTTCCTCCTGGATCATGGAATAGTTGTTAGAAAAAAATTAATTAAAAGAATTGAGGTATGGTCAATATTTGTCGGGTGATGGTTCAACGGTCGCAACAAAGGCCATAAAGACCCTGAAAAGAAAACCCAATCAACTGAAGAGGAACAAACACTTATGATATTGTACGTGGTCAAAACACTTATTACTACTTAAAAATTTGATTGAAAAAAAAAACATCTAGGCATAAATATTTTGACAACAGAGCACTATCTACAATGGTAACTAAGGCGGGTCTGAATTGAGCCTCTTCGACTTTTTTTTTTTTTTTTCAATCTTTACAACATGTTTTCCTCGCAAGATTGAACCTACTAATTAATAAAAAAAGTCTACGAATTCGTAGTTGTATGATTAAGGATTAAATTAGAATCTTTTAAGGCTTGTTCAATGGAAGAAAAGTCGAGGTATTATGAAAATAGTTCTGGGCGACGTCCGGTTTCTAAGCAACAGCTAAGCCATCCCTCCCCTAGGTCATAGTCAGCTGATAACAAGTTACATATGCATTATTCACCGAGCTTGTTCGGTCAAGATAACTGGATATTGGCCGAGTTCTTTATTCAATTTTTTTGCGTTTTTATGGACTGCAAACAAAAAAGAAGAATAAGGCATTCTGCGTTGTGGGCCACCAGTGTCTAAAATCCTAAACTAGCCAATAATGTCCGAAATCAGTCGGTAATCGGCTGCAAAATATGCAAAACCAAAATTTGGACACTGGTCCAAATCAAAAATTGGCCAATTGTGTCCAAAATCGAAAATCGGCCATTTGAGTCAATGAAAGACTCCAGTAATTCTACTTTTAGATAAAAGAAAATTAACTCTGATTGTTTAAATTAAAAGAGCTGAGAATCTGAAATATTGTGTTTCTAGATGATTTAGCGGACAAAGTACGAATTTGTTATCTTTTTCGTGAATTTCATTGATAAGGTGGAAAGGTGTAAAACGGCACCTTTGTTCCAAAAAATACTGTCGTTTCTTAGCTTTTGGTTAAAAGACATTTTGTCAAAAGCGCGAAAAAGGTACCTTTTTTTGCATTAAGAAATATTAGGGAAAGCGCGAAATAGGTAAGTAACCGTTTTGCAGTATCGAGAAATGGAGAATTGTCGTTTTTTTCTTACGAACTTTAAGAGCAATTAGCAAGTTATTCAAAATTAAAATTACTTTTACCTTCTAAAACGTAACCTACACAGGAGTTTATCAGTATTTTATACTGTCAAGTGCCACACTCGAAAAATAAAGTTGATCATTATTATTATTACTAGATACGATGAATATATGAAGTTCATATATTTTGAACTGCGGTTATAGATACGTATGATGCACGATCCTCGCAGTAGAGAGCGCTATTTATGCAATAGCGAAAATCAGACCTGAAAAAAATCAGGCCTGTACGGGATTCGAACCACTTACCTCTGCGATACTGGTGCAGCGCTCTAACAATTGAGCTAACAAGCCAACTGGGCGCAGGTCGTTAAGTTGATTCGTAATAAACCCGTGATGATAAATCAGATACGATGAATACTTGAAGTTCATATATTTTGAACTGCGGTTATAGATACGTATGATGCACGATCCTCGCAGTAGAGAGCGCTATTTATGCAATAGCAAAAATCAGACCTGAAAAAAAATTAAATAAAAAAAAAAATTGTTAGAAAAAAAAATAGTTGGCTTGTTAGCTCAATTGGTAGAGCGCTGCACTAGTATCGCAGAGGTCAGTGGTTCGAATCCCGTACAGGCCTGACTTTTTCAGGTCTGAGTTTCGCTATTGCATAAATAGCGCTCTCTACTGCGAGGATCGTGCATCATACGTATTATTATTATTATTATTATTATTATTATTATTATTATCATCAATTAATTTTTTTCCAAAAATTTTAATATCATTGCGCTTTAGCATTTTTCAATTTCTTTTTTTTTTTTTTTTGCAATTAGTATTAGGTTTGTTGATGAATTTGAATTTTAGCAACGTTACTAGAAGACAGACAAACCATAACATGAGCGCAACATTTACTCTGAAAAACATGTCTTGAATGGAACATTCCATAATATCAATACGAAACAATGCTGGAAATGTCTATCATTTTTACTGAGGCGTAGGTTTAAGGTTAAAATTGAATGGGAACGCTTATCATCTAATTGTGACCGGTACGGCTCCGCACGCGATTTCTCATAGAAAACCATACTGAAAGAAAACATGTGTAGGGCCGGATGGGTCGACGAAAGCTGGTCCGGAAAAAGTTGTTCGGCCCTGCACTTGCGCGGTTTTGATGCAAAAACTTAGTGAAAAGAGACAAGGATTAAAATAAAAAAAGGTTCCGTTTTTCGATGAATTGCGATCTTCTCGTTTTTATTGTAAAATCTTTTTTTGTGGTTTTCCCGAGCGCGCCAATCTATTGCGCCCTATTTATTATGAATTAAATTTTCAAAACTAATACCCCATTCACACCAAAGCCTAAACATGCTTTAAAGCTGTTTTGTTAAACATGGTTTAACACAACAGCTCCATAGAAACCGCTCAAATCAATATTTGGTTGACTTCAAATGTGGCACATTGAAAATACAATTTAGCAATTGCTTGAATCTTGTGGAAAATTTAGTTTTTCAGTTCTCTGCTTCTGATTTTTATTCAGTTAAACCTGGTTTAACTAAACAAGTTTTCTGGTGTGAATGGGGTATTAGTCAGTGGTCACATGATGAAATGTTTCATGACTGAGTTGGGTCGGTCCGGACAGAAAAACATTTGGCTCTCTTTAATGACGCACAGGCCTCGCTGCGTACATCATGGCATCGAGCCAAATATTTTCCCGTCGGGCCTTCCCACACAGTCAATAAGATTATAGTAATTGATGGCAAGTGGGCTTCCAGAAACCACAAGACTTCTTCCACCAATCATCTTATTGATTACTCATGTATTTAACTAGTGTTTACCTCAATAAAAGAAATTGTACCTCTTTTGTTCCCCTTATCTGAGATTAAAATTACTTCTTTTTGGCAAAACATTCTGGCTGAAATGTTTTCTTAAGATACAGTCGGAAATATCTCATTTGTACGATGTATATCGTCACATTAATGGCACTATTGGAATATCCTTTTAATGCGCTCCCAGAGCGAATAACAAAGTCGGTCTTGAAATCAAACCGTTGGTCTGACTTAGTGACGTTGTTATAAACAACCTGACCATAATAAAATAAATAAGGAAGAACAAAAGCCAAGGTAAGGGTTACGATGATAGTGGTACCTCGAATCGCCGCAGCTCTGCGGAATATTTTGAGGGCGTTGTCTCTTTGGATGTGTATTCTCCTTCCTCTTATATTTGCCCAGAGAGTTTTGATGAGTAAGGCGTTAATTATAACTGTTATACAACCTGGTATGATGTACTGGAGAGTTGTAAAACTTAAGAGCATGATTCTAAACGGAACATAGCTATCGTCATACCTGCAGACCAAAGTGTAATGGGTCTGGTTTAAATCGAACCTTATATCTTTGAAGGTCGAGGCAGGGATCAAGGTAAATAAAAACCCTGCCAACCAAGCAAACTTAACCATCTTTTTCACCGTGCGGTGGCTAGAATGACGGAAAATTCCTCGAGTTATCATGAACCTCTCGATGCTAAAGAATAACAAGTTATTCATGGTGATCGACGTGAATACAATGTTTAAGTAGCGCACTATGTTACAACTCCAGCCTTGATTGAATATATCAAAATACAACTGAATGCAGATGGGTGGAAGTGAGATTACGTCACAGAGAACATCAGAAATAGCAAGACTCTTGATGTAGACATCGCAGTTATTTTCAAACGACCAGGCTTTGGCAAATGGCGCTGTCTTGGCTTTGGACTTCAGAAAGCACAGCACAAGAACATTTCCCACAAATCCTATTACTCCCACAGACACCAACAAAACAAAAAGAGTCAGTCTTGTTGAAGAACCTAACGGTGCGTACATAAAAGTTTTTTCCGCGTATTCAGTCCCATTTCTTGGAGTAGAAGGTTCAGTCGGTGTGGATAACACTGTTTTGGAGATTTGCGACGTCAGATTTACGCATTGAGTATTGGCTGTCTGCATTAACAACAGCAACCTGCGCGGAAAAATTATTGATCAGATGGCTTTTGGAGTATCTTTATGGTAAAGCAACGGAGTGCGAGATGCTATCGTTAAAAGTTTGATTTCTCCTAACGGACTTTCTTTGCCTCACGGTCGTGACAAAGCAAATTACTCCTATGCTTTTGAAAAATTTTTAACTGAGTCAAAACAACAGCTACAAAACAAACAACAACAAAACAAACATAGGCACATACACACTCATTCATAGGAATGATTGGCTTCACATGCGATGGATGAAAACAAGGAACTCCATATAAACGATTGCCGCAAATTATAGAGGGAATGAGAACTTAGCAGTGGACTTTTTACGAGGTGGCTCTCGTTGTTAACTGTTTTCTAGTGGAATTAAAATTTGGAATACTGGAGGAAGAAGATCGGGTAGGACCCGGATAAAAAAAACGCTCTAAGCAAGAAAGAAATATTCCAAAACAAATATTAAATACTAAAAAAAATTAAACGAGCTGAGAGATGCGACTATCAAAGCTGATATTACTTACCCTGGTACATGAAACAAATTTATCCTCAGCATTTTTTTCCTCTCTGCTTAGACACTATATATATTTAGGTTGAGGCTTTCATAAATTCCTATCAAATGGTAAAAATCATTTTGATTAAAAACCAAGTACCGTAAATGCTCGAATTAGCGCCCAGCTTCAAATAAGCGCCCCGCTTTGAATTAGCGCCCCTCCTAATGTTCAAAATTTGTAATATGCGCTTCCCTTCAAATAAGCGCCCCCCCCCCCCCCCCATCCCCCGAGAAAAAGTTAGGGAAAGATTTCCGTATAACCCCATACTTCGTTATGCATTCCATTATTGGATAAAGGAAAGCAGAGGCAAAACAACAGATTTACTTCGGGACTACGGCTTTGTTTTTGATTGGTATGGGGTTATACGGAAATCTTTCCAAAATGAGCTTCGATACTCGGTACGATATACGAGACGTATACGGTCTATACGGTTCTTTTGATGATATTTGACATTGTTAAATAGTATAAACAGTAATGTCCTTTCAAAGTCGCACGGGTTTGCTTCTAATTTCCTTGATAGAGGTATCCATGTGAGCAGATAGCTGCTTCACTTTGTTAAGTTCCTCGTAAAACTTTCCTCCCAATCGCCGGCTTCTTGTTACTGCCTCAAAAGCTCCTGGAAGTACGAGGCCATTTTAAGTTTTCTGCTTCCAGCGACTTCAACTACCACCTGATTATCTTCATGAGCTCGTAGAAATATAAAAAAGAGGAAGGAAAGTTCAATGGGTACATGTTTGGTTGTAAATAGACATAAACATGGTGTTATTTTGAGGCTAAAAATTGATAAACGAAATAAGCGCCCCCCTTCAAATTAGCGCCCCCTAAGCATTAGCGCCCCCCCCCCTCCCCCCTCTTGCCGTAGAAAATTAACTAAGCGCCCCGGGCGCTAGTTCGAGCATTTACAATACACTGCAATTGTAGATTAAATATGCGAATGAAATGGAATGGAACTACCTTCGGTAATCAAAAGGTACAAAACATTAAGTCTCTCAGTCCTTTCCGTAAGTATTTCTAGATACGACGGGGAAAGTATTCAGCTACGTTCTTAGGTTTTATCTTCTAGCCACCGTTATGCTTCTGGTTTGTGAAAGAAACCATCTGAATTGGCAAGGTGCAACTAGAATTAAAACAAGTGGTATGATGAGACACTGAAACGAGCCGTTTCGTGAATTAATCTTCAATCTTATTATTGCGAGTCAAACCTTGAAAGAGGAAATAACTACTGGTGCTCTTGTTGATATTAATTATTTATCTTTAATCTGAAAATTTACATGATACTTCACACAAAAACGACAACTGATTTTTACGTCTCTTGCTCGAACTTTTAAGAGCTCTCGCCTGCCTTTAAGCTCTTAAAAAAGCGGGAGAATTATTTGGAAGGGTGACAATTTCATTTTTACGAGAGAATAGCGATTTCAAATCTATGACAAGTCAGATTTTTCTGTAATAAAACGACTGGTCCACTTACCGGAGGTCTCTTTGAAGGAAATGGAGATCCTTTTGTATAAAGGGGATGCTGGAAATTAATTCTACCGTATCAATGCAGTATAATATCGATAAAATTGTTAGTGTGTCCTGAATCCTCTATGTAGATGCTTGCGCTGAGTGATCTTGTGAAGGCTGACTTTTACCACAGATTTGTTTATAGCTTAACTTGAACTGCGTGTAAGAAGTGCCCTTGATTTGAAAGCGAGACTGAAACGGTTCCAGCTGTCTTAATCATTTTCAGGCCAAATGGTATTTTTATTTGCCCCCTGCTTTGAAAACTCAACCGGAATCCACTTATTGTGACCGGCATTCTGTCAAAGTTTTAGATAGAAGCGGTCCAGCGTCTACAGAGATGATTTGATCAAATCAAAACATCCTAATGAAAACAAAGCACGCAAGACGCTAACAGTAGTAACAAAAGAACAACAAGAACTGGATTTGGCTCTAGTTGTCTATGAATTGTAATTCCCCGCCGGTTACATTCATTAAACCCGAGTAGCATCAAACCAGGACTGGATTTGGTTCGTTAAATACTAGTAAGAAAGCCAAAACCGAAAAGAGATATCTAAGTCCAAGCAGATCTAAATAGATTATAGCTACACGGGTTTCGTTTTCTTCATAAGAAAGGAGGTAGATGCGAAATGTGTACAATGACCCGCCCACACGTCTCGGTGGGATACTGACCTAATAGTATATATTTTTACGGAAGTGGAACCTTAAATATTGAATTTGGAAAACGGCCAGAAAAGAATAAATTTTAATATAAGACACTAAGTAAGATACTAATGAACCTAACTCCGCAGCAGAATCATTTCTAAGTTACATTAAAGTAGACCGATTAAAGATGATGAGTAATATAATATTTTAGATAACAAAAGATCCATTGTAAAAGCTACTAAGAAAACAAGGTAAAGGTTGAGAATAGCAGTAACTCTGCATGATAGAACTCTTTAGACGGTGAAAGTGCCCGGAAAAACATTGGACTCAGAGTTTGAAAGCAAAAATTTATTAGCTGTTCTGTCAAAATAGTTACGATCGATTTACAAATCATATAATCTTCCGATCAACAGAGTTATCAAAATCTGCGGAGAAATATGCTCCTAATTGCAGTAAAGTTGTCGTATGAAAAGAAAAAAAGCAAAAAATAAATAAATAAATAAATAAATAAAGATGGAAAAACTCAAATAGGAATTTATTTATGATACTAACCTCTGGTTGTTTGCCCGGCAGCCGAACAATTTTGACAAAAAAATTATTTCAAACTTGTTGAGAGTTGCAGAATTATATTCTAACACCGTACGTTTACGCTAATATTTTCCTTTGTTCTATGAAAACGTCAGTGCAATAAAGTAAACAAGATACTCGTGAAATGTAGGGAGGCGAATACTCACAAGTGTTTTAGTTCCGCGTGCTTGTTACTCATTTCAAAATCTGTTTTACTTGGAACGTTTTCTAAAAATTCAAGGTTTTTTTTTTTGTTAAGGAGCTCGAAAGTTTGTGAAATGTTTCTCTTTAACTATATCCATTCGGAGATAAATTAAATTGATGAGACCTCCTATGGAAAAATATTAAGAAAATGTTGTTTATTATAACAAAAGTGTTTGCTGTGGCTGGCGCCATCAAAGTTAAGGATAATGAGCAGGAGTCTTTTGAGCCGCTTTCAAGTTTAAAACCTAAAGGCTCAACTTGAGATACGCCGCTGTGATCTTGATTTCTAAGTTCAGTTTTTTTTAGACCTGTTTTAGCTAGGTTTCTTAAATAAACTATATTTTGTGTCTTAGACTCTCTTTGGCTTGCCTTAGTTTGTTGGTTTATTTTTCAATGATTTCTTCTTGGTTTGTTTGTCATTAATTTTTAATTTAATGCTTTTGTACGCTTTTTTGTCTCCTTATTTCAGCAGCAAATTTATTCAAACTCCACATAATGTCACAATGGTCTCATCTCATCCCTCTTAAATTCTTAAATTCTCAGGCACACTGAAGCAAACAATAAAAACCTGCATAACAGAACCTAAGTTTTTTTTCAAGTTAGCCTCTCCCGGTTCTTGTTTAAATGGTGTTTACAGTGAAGTTAAGCACCTAGATTCTAAATTGGGTTCTTAACTTTAGTTTGGAAAAAAAACCCTTCTATTCGTGGTTGGGGATTTGACACTTCGCTGTATACCAGCCTGCCAGGTGCCTTGCTTTACATGGTTAACTTTTACACTTAGTTGGATATCAAAGAACTACTTTGCTTTTTGGATATTAAGTAAACTACTCTATCATCAGTAGGGTATTGCTATTTTGTATCACTGCCAGTGTTCTGGCTAGTTTTTATTTCCCATTTTGTATCGCATGGGATGTATTGTACTATACTTGGAAAAAGTGCTTAACTAGGATATTTTTAGCCTAACAGGTTCTTGACTTTAGGTTGTTATACGCGAGTTTATTAGGTAAAATGAAGAGAGGCAGTACAGAGAATGAGTTCTTAGGAGTAATCGGGTTTAACAGCCTTATCACTACTCCAAAACCCAACAACACCTGCATGCTGTCAGCACAAAACGATCGGATGAAGGAAAAAAAGCTATTACAGATCACATTCGATGGTTACAAAATCAATCTGTGGTGCAGTAACGCAGATGGCATCGTTGTTATAGGGGTGTTCCATTGATGAAATAAACAAAGCATTTACCGCAGTACCTAACCTCAATATTGATTTTCCACGTACAATAAGAACCTGGAAAGGGAAAGCGAACCTGTCGGGTGGCTATACCATCCGCCACGGTGGGGTGTGTTCTATTCAAATACCCAGAGGAGTGGGCTCCACATCTACATTTAGGAACACGTGACAAGGACAGTTCCGATCCTGTGTCTCCAAGAAAACGGAACCAGGTAGGACCAAGATCTCGATCGCAAAGAGAGGGGGTGCTAGTCGTTAGTTTCCGAAGTGTCACCACTTTTTAAAACTTGTCAGTGTATACATTCTAACCAAGTGTCACGAGTAAGAACGAAAAAGAGAAAGAAATAAGAAAAACTTAGCCATGATTCAGGTTGCCAAAATGTTAGTGCCAAAATGTCCTCGGTTCTGTCATCGTGCAATTTCCAATTGTTTCGAGACTAGAGTTTTAAGGAATTGGGTTATGTTTTCCTTTTGTTTGTTTTTCAAGAGGGACCCGCTGTGCTCTCAGCCAACTGGAAAGCGCTGTAGACGTACTAACTCTCATTTTCCTCTTGAGGAGAAGGAACCTACAATGAAGAGGGTCACAAGAATTTCATACTTTACCAAGTTTCTATGTCGTTATTATAGATAGAAAGGGGGGACGAGATTGCACCTAAGGACAACGCCCCTTCTCCCTCTCGGATTTACAAGAGTAGCTCTATAGCTAATTTCTCCGAGAAAGAGAAAGAAAATTAAGTAAACAATTAAATAAATAAGAAAATAAAATAAATAAAAACAAATAGTGTCGTATATTATATACAGTACATTACACTACACTACTATTTACATTTTACAAATCCCTCAAAAACACGTTTTGTTTTCCTAAGTAAAAATATTTAAAAATTAACGAAAATATACTAATCATCAGTACCCTATAATTTTCAAATTGTAACCCTAGATTTCGCTTCTAGAGGTAAATTATGAGGAGAAAATAGATACATGAAAAGGTGACACTTTGAAACCCTTAATAGCTTCCCGATCACTGTATTTAAATTTTTTCCGCTTAATTTATATATTTTTCACAATTTTCATAGCACATTAGATTGAAGAGTACCTTGAAATTATAACATAGAGATAAAAATTATAATAATGATAACGATGATTATGACATTATTCATATATATTAGTGATAAAAAAAATTTTATATGGATTGCAACTGAGCATCGTAAAAGCCACAATGGACGATCTTCTGGTGTTTTTATCAGCCCTAAAGTGATGCATTGCTTTTATTCTTATTTGCAACGAAAATTCTAATTTAGTTTCGATCGGACCTAGATTTACAGCCAGTCTTCTCCGCTAGATCGTAGGACCTTAATAGCAACTTATCTTTAAGAGACAATAACGATATAATTAGTTCAGAATGTCTCTCTGTAATTCAGCTACCCAGCTTCACCTCTATTAAACAGCAAGAACTGTGAAACGGGAGCTAAAACGTAACCTCTTTTCTGGAATTTTTCTTTTCATGCATTCATTGAATTTGCGGATGATCAGAGCTACTATAGCCAACCATGTCTAAATCACACTTTCTAGTACAGCTATTTGTTCTAATTATTTTACTTACTTGGATATTTTGATTGTTGTTGTCGTGATGAATATGGAGATCACAAACACGAGGGTGCCCGTGACTCTCTTGCTCCTAAGATCAGATTGTTAATACTCCCTCTCTAATGCTAATCATTTCATAATATGTATTAGCTGTACGAACTTTGCGTTTATCAATCAAGACAACAACTTTAATTCCACTCTGCTTGATAATGTATGGATATTCTAGGAAAAAGTTACTTGTTGATCACTTCTAGGAGTTAACTGTGAATGCATTTGAGATATAGTGATACAGTTCTGCTGAACTCATTTTAATCAATTGATCTTTAGATATACTCACAGTAATGTTATCACAACCTGACCATGTCCAGCAATTTGATAACAACACTCGTTCTTCTGATCCCTTCCCGCGTTGAAAGAGCCACCCCCTCCCCCACAGGAATCATTTTTGAAGGCTCCGGCTCCTCCACCGGAATACCCACCTCCACCCCCTCCACCATAAGCTCCTCCTCCTCCCCCAAATCCACCGTTGTCTTTAGAACCGCTCTTACCTTTCCCCCCCACCCCTCCCTGAAGAAATCCTCTGCCACCGCCTGCTGTTTTATCCGTTCCGTTGGAAAAAAAGCCTCCACCACTACCCCCTAAAAAAATGAAAGGTGGATTCAAATAAAACATAAAAAAATGAACTTAATAATTTACTGAATAAATCGCATTATGGTTGGCCAATTTGCCGTTGTCGATTAGAGTACAGACAAAACTGTTCGCGTCGACGTGTCACGTAACGCGTCACTCACTAAAAGAATAATTTTATTTGACGTCAGTTATTGAGGCAAAAGAAACAATCTGAACGAAAAAAACGCTATTTTGACTAGTATGACGCGGAATCTCGTTGTCGTTAAGACAAAAAAACATGACAAACTACTGTCAATTAGTTAAGTAGTTTTACATATTGTTCGTTCCAGACCCCCTTACAGACCTCCTTCTGGCTCGTTCCGGCAAGCCTGGTGAAGCGCACGAGATAAGAGCTCGCTCGTAGGTCTGACATGGGCAAGTCACTCACCCGCGCTTTTGACTTTACCACCCTGTCCACCAAGGCCGCCAACTCCGCCCGACCCAGCTGATCTATACCCAGGATTTCCCGTTGTGTTTGTGCTGGCGTCACATTCTGCATGGCGTTTTGTCAAATAAAACAAACCTCCCCCACCTCCAGCTACTATCAAAGGTGTGTTGTTATTTTTCGCAAGGAATGTACCTCCACCACCACCAGAGCTCCAGTCATATTTGTCAGATTCCCCTTCCTGTCCCACAAGGATACGAATAATCTCGTCTTTCATTAGGTTAAACGTTCCAGTCATTCTCGCTCCTCTTCCTCGATGCTGAGTGCTGTTAGGGTACGAATCGTACCCCCCTGCTGCTCCTATTGCTACTATCCTGTAGTCACCCGTATACGGCACAGTCCAGAATTGAATACCGTTGGACAGTGTAACCTGTCCGTCTTGATTTTGACCTGTGTAGTGACCGCCCAAGGTTGTTGGACCATGTCTTCCGGTGGCACCGAGATTTGAGAAGATCGCATTGAATGCTGGTAAAAATATAATAATGATAAATCCGATACAATAAAAAAAATGCCAACCTTGATGTTTGCTAATTTGTAGACTGATAAGAAAACATTTAACGCTCCGTTAAGGTTGTCGACATGTCGTTCTTTTGTCACCTAGACGACAAGATGGTAGGATCACTTGCTAAAAAGATGTTAGGAATCATTTAGGGAAAAAAGATGAGTCATAGATCCCGAAGGTAACTATGAATTGATCACGCTTCCAAACCTTAACTAAAGATTGTAATTACAATTTTCCTCACTTTTTTCGCAGTTTTCTCCTACTGCTTTAGGTGGACACAGGCAAATATATCTCTTGTCTGTGAATCCATTCAGGCAAGTTGCACCGTGGCCACACGGGTTGCTGGAACATGGATTCTAGTCAAGACACCATAAGAACCATTTTTTATTTTCCAATTTGAACACAAACGTTCTCTCATATTTTCCTTCATCTCTTTTCATTTATTTACATAGGTAAGATAATGTCACCTGGGTAGCCCAGTAAAGGAATCCTTCTTGTGGCATACGATCTTTGGGATGTTGGATATGGTCAGAATCACTCAATTGACAGACTCTGAGTCCATTCTTGTCGGGTGGCCCGATGTTCACAGATACACAGGCTCTTTCCATCAGGCACTCGTATCTACAGTCATTTCCCATTTTGAGTGTTAAATTACACAGCAAATGACCTTGAAGGGCGAATCCATTGTCTGGTCGTCCGAACCGTAGACTTCGGCACCCGAGTCCTAAAAAGAGGGATAAAATGAAAAACAAAAATAATGATAATAATAATAACAATAATAATTATAACAATTTAAATACAATCAAACTTTATTAACACTCAAAGCAAATAACTATTTACAAGTTAAAAATAAAAACGACCTAATAGTAGTTACGATTTCAATTAAAATCCTATTTACAATCTAATCCTTTTCATATTCATCAATATTATTATTGTTGAAGCTAAATTAAAAATGCGTCTCTATTGTTCAAGAGATAAAATTACACTAGCCCTAAAATATAATTATAAATAACAATAATAATAATAATAATAATAAATGAATGAATAGATGTAGGAGTGAGTAAATAAGTAAATGACGCAGAAAACAGGTATTGAAGTAATGAAGGAATCGAGAAACCAGAACATGGATAAATGCAAAAGAGAAAGAACGAAATTTATCCTGAAGAGTTTCGGGACTTATCAAATTGACTCCCAATGTACCAAATTAACCATGGCTTTGTTTAACATGACAAATTTTTTTCTTCATCATCACAATTTATTATTATTTATTTATTACCATTATCACCACACGCAGCGACGATATATCATGTTTTGGAAAAGGAAATAACCAAGATAATTTGTCGATATCTAGATGATCGATAAGGTATTTTATTTGAATTAGCCACAACTTCTAATTCCTGATCGAAAAACAAAAGTACAATGTAAACCAGCAATATGTCGAAATCGTACATCTAACCTCTCAAGTGAAAACTCGGACCGGCCGACATACACTCTTTGCTCCAACAACGATTGATTTTGGAGCCAAGTTGATTTTCATAGTACATCTATAGTAGTTCACCGATAGCTAAATGCAAGCTTAGATGTATTGATTGCCGTAGTGTGGTGTCAAGTTACTTACATGCTTCTAAAAGCTGGTCTGGCCCTTCTAGCGAAAAAATATCACGTAAACCAACCCTTACCGATTTTGTCTTTATTTATTGGAAAAAATAGTAAAGTCTGACCATAGTAATAACAATAATGATGATGACGAAGGTGCTGATAGATTGATAACAAAAATGATAAAAATAAGCACAAAAAGAAAATGCTTCACCATATTACAGCATTTTCTTTGTAAAATTTTGGTCAGCCAAAAGTTTCTTGTAAAAAGATAGGCTAACCCAAAGATTGTAATATTCAATCTAACTGGGGGGCCCAGCAAAAATCTTCTCGATCCAGAATTATTCTGCTTCGACAAAAAGAGACATGTGATGCGCTGTAGTAAGCTCAAAATAATAAACATTAATTTGGTTTTATCATTTTTAGCTGATACGCAAACTGGCCATCGAAAGGAGTTTTAAGCTGACGTTTAGAGTATCTTTTGCACTGACGAATGGCGTGATATCTTCGATCTCATCAGTAAAAAGGGTTTTTACCACAAGCTCTGTGCGGTCCAACAACGTTGCTTCGTCAGAGGTGCCTCGAACGAGCTGCAAGACTTTTGTTGATCGAGCATTTGCCTTTGCTGGTCCGTCTTATTTATTGGAACAAGCTTCCAATGTTGATAAGATTGGCTCCCAACTTGGTTACTTTTCAGAACCAGTTTACGACATGCTAATCCAAAAAGCCTATAACTTTTAGCCCTATTTTACATTTTAAATTCTAAGAGTCTAACTTTCTCTTTGTTTAAAATGGTAAAGCGCTATTGAATAATTTATTTCAAAAAAGGCGCAATGTAAATTCATCGTTATTATTACCAACCAATTTATCTTGGAAACCCCCCTGCCGACGTAAGACCGCAGTTTCTTGAGAATTTGCCCCCTTTTTTTCAAATACATGCTGTTTGACCAAACGTCTCAAAATGTAGATGTACACGGGTGCGTAAAAATTCTTCACAATATTTACCTTGTTGAACCGATGTGCATTGAACCAACCGATGTAAACATTATGGAGGACTCGATATCCACCCAAGGAAATATTCTGTTATAGAGGTCTCTCAGATGTCCATTTCATTAGACCAAGAAAATGTATCGTATGAATGCATTTGCCACACTCAGACGGACTATCCCGGTTCAGCTCAAAGCTGGTCGGGCCAAGGCCAGACCAAGAAACTGGGAGCTACGTTCCCCACGATCCTCGCCCGAAAGACTAGAATGTCTAACCGGCATATGCAGATGTCTTAAGGCCCTGAGTATTGGTCCGGTGTGGGGCTTGATCATGTACCCGCACGGCAGTCCAGCGCTCTACAACGGGAGTTAAGCGCGGGCTTTCAACCGTTTTGAAAGCTTGTTTGACAGGCTGACGCACAAGATATGTCAGAGAACCACTTCTCTTTCTTTGTTCTTGTCACGCCTTGTGAGAAATGGACAAGTAGTTGGTTCATTAATAATTTACTAGACGCTTTGGTGCCAATATCCCTGAGCACTTCTACTTGTTGTTTGTAGTTTGACTCGCTCTCCAGGCTCATAAAAGTACGGCGCAACTTGTAAAAATGCTCTCTAATACTACACAACAAAGCGCCTAATAAAATATATCCATCAACCATGTATAAGGTAACAACAATATGAACAACAAAATGGAAGTATTCTGATGGTCAAGTTTAACTAATTGATAGCTGGTGTGAGCATATTTTCGACAACCTCGACTCCTTAAAACGATATGTAATCATTCTTCGATGTCGGACCGGACGGGAAATTATTTGGCTCGGAGTTAAAATACAAACATCATTTACCAAGTATCATATTTCAAACCACCCATCCAAAGGAAATAACTCTTGCATGCGTAACATGCCTATGTTTAACTTATCGCTGCTCCTACACATTTTACTGTTGGCTGCCGTAAGAGACGGTTAACACATCTAGCCATTCGCAAAATTATGACTGACAATAACAATTCTTTTTTTTAGTTGCCGTCTTCCTCAGTGACGTTACCTTCCTGACTTCGATAATAATGAGATCAAACACAGCGAGCTACGTGTGTAAAGTCAAACACTCTCGCGTCCGGCGTGATCCTACTCGGTCAATCCTTTTTTCTCCTTCGTTTCTCCTTAAAGATTCAAGCTCGGTGTCCATGAGGCTCCCTCTGACCTTGACCACACCACCTCCCCCCCCCCCCTCCGGTAGATTTTTATTTTTGACAGATGAGGCATCTGAGTATCTCAAAGTTTAATTTTGCATGTACTGAAATTTCCCACTTTCCAAGAATTACAAGTTATCCAGTCGAACAACATCAGATTCAACTTTTCCTTACCCGTCAAATTAGAGCCGTATTGGTTAACGTTTCCAAGGATATTTATCATTTTTCCAGGCCGACAAATCACCTGCATCTTTGATAAGAAGATTTCCTTGACTATGCTTTCGGTATCTATGTACGATTAGTACTTTGGACGCTATACTGCTGAACTGTAAGATACTCTTGGCAGGCTGTTTAAGTAGTCTATCACAAACTTTCTCCAAACGGCTAGGATACGAATGTAGATATGTGACTGAGTTTCGTCGTGGTTGTTTAGATGTGTCAGCAGGCTTAGAGGAAAAAAACATTGCTCAGATAGAATAAAATGAGCACTTATATCACCAGGCTCTCTATCTACACATGATTCTCGGACATTCTTTCAGCTAAAGTCTTCTTTCAGGTTAACACTGAATCTAGCAACGGGGAGGGAAAATTTAAAACAACACGCAATTTGAATAGGAAAACGAGTTTGCAGTTTCAATAAGGAGACACCTATAAATCTAGATCTGACACATATAATCATCCCTCTGAGTATAACTGAAAAGAATGGATTTTTGACTATGATATCGATAATGATAAGGATTATAATCTAAGTTATCTAGTGCATTATCCTACTCCATTTTGATAACCTGTGAAACAACTTACAACCCTTTGCAGAGAACTTTAGCAAAACTGCATGGAGTAGTTCACAATTTTTTTTAATTAAACGAAAATTTTCAGGTGCTTCCATTTTTTTCGAATATTTGGGAAGAAGGCCAAATCAGAACACCGAGCGTTCCCTATACTCTTTGCGAGAAGAGTGAGGATTCTTTAACATTCCCTGTTAACCAGTACAGAGAAGGTGAAGGAGACGAGGTGTCACGCAATGCAGGGCTTAATTATCTTCCTCTTCCGAGAGAACTAGAAAGTCTAACCATTGGTAGATGTCATAGCAAAGGAAGTACATTCTCCTGACTTATTTTAAGACCTTGAGTGTTGGTCCAGCTTGGTTGTTGAAGCCTCGACCTCGTACATGACAGTCCTGCGCTCTACAACTTAACCATGTGGCGGTTTACAGTCAAACAAGTGAAGCGTACCCGTCAGGATTACATTAATGATTTCATTATTTGTATATTGAACCCGCTAATCGTTTCAGGAACGCAATAACGAATTGAATATTTGAACATGGAACCCGCTAACCGTTTCAAGAATGCAATAATAGTTGATTATTTGAATATTGAACCCGATAGCCGTATTCGTTTTGAAAAGGCGTGGATCATTGTTCAAATCGGAAGTCCATTTCTGAGTGGATTATGCGAACACGTAATGATGGATCGGAACTATTTCAACATGGCGTCAGACATGGCGGGAAAGGTGAGTTCGAGTGTTATGTAGAACTTCTGGTAAATGTTGTAAATGGAATGTTATCGAGAGCTTTTTTCCCCTATTTACATCTTGACGAACTTGTAGAAATTCTTTTGTTTATTCATGGTCGAAAAAAATAGTTTACGGGCGAAGCAATCGCAAGACTTGTTTTATTTCGGTTTGCGATCGACTGTTTTCGCAGTGTTTTTACAGTGCAGTTTGTTCATTTTCAGGATTCCTCGTCAAATAGAACAATCTTATTGGACTTCAGAAATGGACTTCTAATTTGAACAATGATCCGCGCCTTTTCAAAACGGATACGGGTTCAATATTCAAATAATCAATCCATTATTGCATTCATGAAATGGCTAGCGGGTTCAATAATCAAATGATAAATTCATTATTGCATTCTTGAAACGACTGGCGGGTTCAATATCCAAATGATCGATTCATTAATGTAATCTTGAGGGGTACGCTTCACTTAGTTTGACTGTAGCGACCATCACACCAGCATAAAAAAGGTAGGATGTTTATCTATTTGTGCTATACTTTGGATAAATGAAAATGAAAATCTGAAAGATTTAGTTTGACGCCCAGTCCCAACTTGGCGTCTAAATAAATTATTGAAAACGTCAAAGCCACGAAAGAAAATCAAGTATAAAGAAATAAACAAGTGATACAAGATTTTCTGTTTCGAGTTAAATGAGCTCGTATTCAGCTTTTGCAATATTGCTGGTGTTACCAAGTACACAGTAGATTTCTATAAGGGTGACAGTGGGATTCCGGCCGGGATCCCAGCTCGGATAAAAACAAGCAAACAAAGTTGAACGAAATCCGGTTTCGCCAGTAGTCCCACCAATCCAGTATTTCACTTCCGCTAACTTTTCCGAGAAATATCAAAGATCGCAGGAACGTTTGAATTCTGGGAACCGAAGTGCGCTTGAAACACGATATCGTCCGACAAACAAGATTGAAATCTATTTTGATCACACTCAGTTGCCACCATTGATTAGAAAATGGCAAATAGTCCAGCGAACGACACTTCACAGCAGTAAGTACCATGCTGTCGATATTTTCATGAAAGCGCGTCAGAGCCATGCAAGCTCGCTCAGTTGCTCAGCTGTTTTGTTTGGTTTGTGGTATTTCAACCTCCCCCTAAGGGGCTGATTACATGAGCCGAGCTGGCCCGGTTAGCCGGGCTGATTTCTTTGGTTTTCACGCTTTGGCGAACACCAAAACAAAAGAAATTAGCCCGTCTAAGGGCCTGATTACATGAGCCGGGCTGGCCCGGTTAGCCGGGCTGATTTCTTTTGTTTTGGTGTTCGCCAAAGCGTGAAAACAAAAGAATTCAGCCCGGCTAACCGGGCTACCTCGGCTCATGTAATCAGGCCCTAACAGGGCCAGCCCGGCTCATGTAATCAGGCCCTAAAAGTCATCCCTTCGCGCCAAGTCCTTCTAATTTGTAGTCTGGAAGACGACAGCAGTCGTCCATTTTCCTGAAAATTTTTAGCACGTGTTTGACGCAAGACTTTGTTGTGTGGAATATAAACAACTTACACGTGTGTAGAGAACTCGTTCCGCTATTTGCCTTCGCGTGGTTTAAATTTTGGTATTTTTAAGACGAGCCATGACTTGGAAATTAATAATGTACTTTAATAGAAATGAACTGAAAACCGAGTACTCATGAGATGATTAATTTGAGATCATAGTAGAAATCAAGGAAATACAATTTCGGTCCAAGGTTCGTGAAATTTGGATGATATGGGTGTGTTGTTTTGCAGCTGTTCTCTCCCGGCCCAGGTCACCTCTTCCTTGAATATGAGGCTTATAGGTGGTTTGCAACCAATCTCTAGAGACGCAGGTAACAATGGTGATATGAGCAAATACTGGTGGACGAACAAAAGAAGCTAATGAGATATCTATTGTTTACGTCCACCAACATAGCGGTGATGACGTGACGTGCAAACCAGCTATAGTAGGGGCAGGAGAATTGCGAGGGGAGCGCTGAGTTGCGATGCACTCAATGATTAATCCTATCCATACAAGATACTTAGGTGTACTTTTTGGTCAAGTGGAAGCAAGAAATAGTAAAAAGGAAAAAAAAATAAGAGAATGGGATGGAATCCACAGGGATTTGCACCCTTGAAAACTGGTCCCCTCAATTTTTCACCAAATTGCAAAATTAAAAATTGTATATGAAAAACACCGGCAGCCTCAAATTGTTGGGGAAGGATTTGTCTTCCAATTTCCAGTTTTTCTAGTCTGCATAGCCCAGCATTTTGGAAAAAATGGGCTTGAATTTTCGTTTTTGAAACTCCGCAACTACATGGTAAGACCACCATTGGAAATGTATGAAAATAAATGCACCATGTTTGTGGGCTACATGCCACCTGGGCTTCAGCAAAGTGCATGGCAGTCACAAATACTGTGATGAGGTTATTTTGTTCGCTCAGTATGCTTCACTTGTTAGCAGATCGATCAAGGTTTTGATGTCTGGGATGTTAAAATTTTTATAATCTTGGGATTTAATCACCTTTTTTTGCGATTATGCAAAAATGATGATTTTTTCCCACTGTTTTGTGGTTTCTTATAGACCCCAATGCCGGGCCCCTATTTGATGTTAATCCAAGAACAGAATTACTGAATGATAAATGTACAGAAAGTACTGGTTTGAATGTGCCAGCCACAGATGTCATCTCAACTAGTACTTCATGTCCCTGCTTTTCTTTGTATAGCATTTTTAAAACATACCTTTACTCCCAACTGATCTCATTTATTTAGTTCAATTTCCCTTATTGTCTACCATACAATTGTATGATGTTAGTTGGAAATTTAGTATCCTAAATGATGTGGTTTTTTATTACCATTACTGGTAGGCCTTGTGTGAAGTTGTATCGAGGATGTGAGCAGAAATTCTTTCTTGGTCACTCATGGGAGTTTTTAAGAATTATAGTCAAGTCGCTGATGGTTCAACTCACCAATGCCAACTTGTGCGCATCCAGGGCTTGACACTAATGGTAGCCCACTTAAGCCACAGACTAGTAGAAATTCAATTTTGGCTAGTGGTTTTCAATTCCCACCACATTTTAACTGATTTTTTTACTCACACACTTATCAATTTAGATGTCCTGTGGTTAACCAGGTACTGTTTGATCTTGGCTGCCTTGGTCCAGCTGTAAGTTGAAGTGATCTGTTTACCAGATTGTTATTGGAAAAGGTTTTAATTTATATACTATTTAGATCAAGTATATAGTTACAATAGGGAGTGGCCTCAAAATTGTTCATATTAGATAAAAAAAATTATCGTAAGAAAGGAGGTAATAATAATATAAAAATCTATTGTAATTGTCAAGAAACTTAATCATGAGATTATTTGATATTCTTGCTTTTTTTTCTCTCCCAAGATCTGATTATTAATTCTCCCCTCTCAATGCTGCTTAGTCACATTTCCAGCTAAAAATTTTTATAGGGATCGGCACTAAAAGTAGCCAATTAGCCACAAAGTATTAGAAATTTGGTTTTTAGCCAGTGGTTTTTTATTTCCAGACCAGCCAGTTTGGCCAGTTAAAACAAACTAAAATTATGTTACAACATCTAAGTGGTCACTAACCATTAATGGCTAGTAAGTTGGAAAGTTAGTGTCGAGCCCAGAATTTAGCTATGAGAATTTGGTGTTGATCACAGTTATAACAACCCCTACCTGATAAGTTTGTGTATTTTCATTACCTGTCCACTGGATTATTACCAAATTAGGTATTTAGTGAAGCTAGAGGTAATGGACATTAACAGAGCTGCAAAGTGGCAAGGATAGCAATGGATATTCTGAATTTGATAGCCAAGAAGACTTTGCCTTCAACGCTATCCAGTAGTACAAATATTACGTCACTGTATATAATGTACGGATAATATCTTTCAGTAGAAGTTAGATGTTAATCAGTTCTGGGATCAGTTTAAGGGTGAAAGAAATTTCACTAAGTTACAAATGAGTTGCTCATTAAGCTCTAATAAAACTTATTTTATAATTATTTATTTATTTCAAGCTTGCCATTATTTGTGTACTGGCCTTTTACAAACAAAGAGTCAAATTTAAACTTCAAAAGTGCAATGGATACCCTGGTTTGGTAATGTGAGTATAGAATTGATTTATGACAAAATAAAAATGGGTAAGGATAGAGATGAAATAAATATATCTTATTAGATGTTTTGTTGTGTAGTATTGCTGATTATTATCCAACTACACCTAGACGAGTACAAATAACGCCATAGACGATTACAAATATCACGCGGTATTTGTACTCATCTATTGTAGAGTACCGGTTAAACAGGTTTTCTCGCATCGCGCAAGCGCAGAATTGGAGTGTGGTTACGAAAAAAAAACCAAATGGAGGACAATTTGAATCATATTTTCGATGGCGAAGAGTCTGAATGGCTGGCAAATATAGATCCAAGTTTATTGGATGAATCGAATGAAGAAAAACAGCTTGACCACCAGAAAATTCCTTCATTTAATGAAGAAAATAGAAACAGCAACACAACAACGCGCCAATTCTGTTCCGCTTCACATACTTCTGTCACCCACTCCCTGTCAGTAAATCTCCACAAAATTCGCCCGCACTGAAATAACAGTTTGGCGTGTTGGATGATAAATAACTTATTAGACGTTTTGTTCCGTAGTATCGCTTAGTATTTATACTTGTTATTTGTATTTTGACTCGCCCTTCAGGCTTGTCAAAATGCGGCACAACTCGAAAAATACTCAGCAATACTACACGACAAAATGTCTAGTAAGATATATGTATTTTTACAAGTTGTGCCATATTTTGACGAGCCCAAAGGGTTGGTCAAAATACAAATAACGAGTAAAAATACTCAGTGATACTACACAACAAAACTTCTAATAAGGTATTTCTTATCCAACACGCCAAACTGTTATTTCAATGCAGGTGAATTTTGCGGATATTTATTTATGGGGAGTGCGTGACAGAAGTATGTGAAGTGGAAGGGAAGTGGCACATTGTCATGTGGCAGTTTTCTATTTTTCTCCGTTTGATTTCATGTTGCAGTTTTCTATTTTTCTCCGTTTGATTTTAAATTATCTAATAAACTTGGATCTATATATGCCAGCCATTCTGACTCTTCCTGGTCAGAAATTTGATTCAAATTGTGTGCCATTTTTTTTTTATACTTCAATCCAATTCTTCGCTTGCACGATGGGAGAAAACCTGTTTAACCGGTACTCTAAAGTACAAATACCGCATGATATTTGTACTCGTCTATGGCATTATTAATTTTGTACTCTACGAAGTGTAGTTGGATAATAAGGAGACATATGTGCCAATTTGGAGGGTAACATTAAGTTAGTTATTGCAACTTTTGAAGTAGTAGATTGAAGTAAGTACAATGTTTCCAGTAGGTGTTGCAAGGTCCCAAGGGGCTGATGCTTTCAATAGGGTTCAGGAGACATGTTGCTCAGAGATATTTGAAATGGAATATTCTCTGCAAAAGTTTATTTTCTCACAAACTCATGGACATGTGACTTCTTTTAAAGCTATATTTGTTCTTAGACTAGAATTTATACCCAAGGGAAAGTAGTAAAGCAATGCAAATAGAGAAGCAGCCTTGGAAATTGCCTCAGCCAAGTTGGTTTATTTTGAAAATGCTCTGAGGGGTAAAATTATATTTAGGAAATAGGAAAATTTGTTGAAAGGAATAGGTGTCATTGTTTAAAAAAAATCCATGCACATGAGTGCTTGAATTCAAAACTTATCTGCACAGGATGAAAAAAAAAAAGAAAAAAACAGTTCCACATGACTCACCAACTGAAGTTTTTTTCCCAAGCTTTAATTGTCTCTTATTTGCACTGAGAAAAAACAAACAAACAAACAAAAACAATAAATGCACAACTTGGGAATTTCTCACATATTTAAAATGTGAATCAAATTAATTTTGTTCAAAGGGACTAGTATCTGGCTACTTGTTCAAAGGAGCTGCTACTGAATCTAGCTAGGTTTTGCTATATTATCCCAGTTTACATGTGGGTAGATATTAGTGTTGGTGCATTTTTTTATTGAATTTAAGTTTCATTAGTTATTGGGATTGTAATTGAAGTGACTGACTCCCACTCAGTTTTTTGTTTACACTGGTGTGCTGTTTCCTTTTAGCCCATTTAACTTTTTAGGTGGTTTTAGCAACAGATTCACCATTGCTGTTACTTTTGGAGCCACTGCTAGTTCATGCCTGCAAATTTTTTTCAATCCAAAAAATGGACTTTTTCAGATGACTGACCCAGCTGGGTGGGTCAAAGGTAAGTATTCAAAATAACCTTCGTGACGTGGAAAGGAATGACAAGGACACATCAAAACCAATCGCTCTGGACATTTCAATTTACCTAATCATTCTAAGCAACATATGGCAATCTGCTGTCTTTCCTTACACTTAGCACGGAAAACCGTAGAACTCTTGAACAAAAGCTCATCTTTCAAACCGGCAGTCTAAATCCCACAGGGATCAACGAACGCTTTTTATTCCACTAATTTATTCATGTTTTTCTCGTTGCCATGTTCCCACCAATAATGTAGCTCCATTTTCTGCATTTAAAAGCACACACAACCCACAACTCCTCTATTCGCTCCGACGAAGGGCTAACGCTTGAAACGTCAGCTTTTGTAATCGTTACAGTGGCCAATTTACCATTTTAACTTTGTTGATATATCCAAATTATTCTGTTACCCCCACCAACACAGCCCCAAACAGTTTCTTTAGAAACTATCAGCCTTTATTCATTCAAAATAAGGCACTATCATTCTTAAATTTGTTGTTAAAAATGAAAAAAAAAATACAAATTAACAAACAAAAATAATTTATCATGACCGTTTAGTTTTTCAGAATGTTGCCACTGTTCTTGTATATGGGATCCTGTTCTACCCATTTTTTGCCTGTCTGACAACTAAGAACAGACTGCTTGGGTCCTTGATGGGTTTTCTTTATGTTACAATCAGGTGAGTTTATTACTGACAGAAACCTTTTTTCTAAGGAAAAAAAAAACAATTGTTAAAATAACAGTATATGTGTCAGTTGATAGATTTAATGTGGTTTTCAGAAAGTTTTTGTCATTATATGTCATGCTGTGTAGTTAATGAAAATATTACATGAAATTGTTTCGTACATGCCCCGATGCATTATTAATGTTGCAGTATACACCTGTTATAACATCCCTAGGGGAAGATTGCAGTATACACCTGTTATAACATCCCAAGGGGAAGATTGCAGTATACACCTGTTATAACATCCCTAGGGGAAGATTGCAGTATACACCTGTTATAACATCCCTAGGGGAAGATTGCAGTATACACCTGTTATAACATCCCTAGGGGAAGATTGCAGTATACACCTGTTATAACATCCCAAGGGGAAGATTTGGGATGAGTCAATGAGATCAGGTTTGCCTGGGGTCTTGCACTAATAATCAGTGTGAGACACAGCTTTGTAGACCTCTTACCAGCTTGCATAGTACTAAGCCTCATTACTTCCTTGCTGGCAAAGAAATGCTTGAAGTAATTTTTCCAGCATGAGTGTGCATTGGATATGAGGTGGCAAATAGCGAATGAGGTGTGTGTAGCAGCTAATTGGCTATGACCGTGAATCTCGTATCCAACAGGTAGCCCAAATGGAATTCTTGTTTCATCAAATTTCTTATAATCCTAAACTTTTGAATATTTTCAGCAAATATTGTCAGCTTCCAATATATTGTGACATGTTTCTGTATAAGGTGACTCAGAGTGTGAACTGATGATCATGCAGGGTTGAGTGAACCAATCAATATGCTAGAAATGCAATATCCATAGTTCAGATTTAATAATCTATATTTTCTAACACTGCATGCATGATTACATTTCATTTTGAAATTAGCGTTACAGTTGGAAGTAATTTTTTCGAGGCTCAGGCAACACCTTGAGCAATTAAGGAGAAAGAATGTCAGTGGCAATTCTTTATGACGAGGTCTTTAACTTTAATTGCTTTGAATTTATGTTAAACTTAAGTCCCATTTGCACAGCTAAGTAGTAATAAAACACAATACTTTTATGTTAAACTTAATAAAAGTCCCATTTGCACAGCTAAGTAGTAATAAGACACAATACTTTTATGTTAAACTTAAAAAAAGTCCCATTTGCACAGCTAAGTAGTAATAAAACACAATACTGGGAAGGACTGACTGGTGTTAAATTTAGGTCTGTGAGCATATGAATGATCAACGAAATTGGACAACTTCAAAATGAAATGTTAGCAGGCTTGGATCACTCAGCAGCCCCTGTGTTGTCTACTTAAGCATAATCACCCACTCAGTCAGATCTTATCCCAGTTTTCTTGTCGCATGAAGCAAATAGGAGCACTTATTAATTACCACTCAACCCTGGATGGGATGCTAGTCCTTTACAAAGTTATAAACCTCCAGAATTTTACAGGTTTAATTTCCCGACAATTCTCTGATACCTTTTGATAAATGCTCCTGGGTGCAACGGAGAGAAACATTTTGAAAGGAAAGTCTTTTGCCCAGGAACACAGTACTTTTACCAGGGCATGTCTCTTACCCAGACCTCTCGGCGTGGAGTCGACTGCACTGACAATTAGACCACAGCATAGCTACATTAAGTATAGTACAATTGTTGTCAACCTAACTGAGTCAACCAAGGTTTCATACCTGATGTTTACACTTAGATATACAAAAGGCTGTTTAAATTATCGATTATAACTATAAACATTAGTACCAAACCAGCATAATGTATCCTTTAGATTCAGTTTCAAACTGGTCATGGAGTTTCAGTGTGTGAAGTACTTGAAGGTAAGGCTGTCAACGAACAAAGGAAACCAAATTTTCAATCCTTGGCTTTTTCATTAAGATTAAGTCTTTTACAAAATGAGTTTTTTGTGAACAACTGCAATATATATTTCTCGTATCAACTTGTGATAACATGTTAGATCTGTATATTTATCCATGGCGCAGTACAGCACAATTATTAGAAAAAAGTACAGTCATATACATTGCATTCTTAAGTCTCTTTACCCAGTTTTTTATTTAGATTTCCCTTCATCTCTACAAATTCTACCGAAAAAACTTCTACAAACAGGACTATATGATTGAGTGTGCTGTACTCACGTGCTCTTTTTCAGCGACAATTATGTATTACCTAAGTATGTGTATGGATTTTATTCTTTTATATTGATTATTTATCGCGGTATGTTTTTTTTTCACACAGGGAAAGAACGCAAAGGAATCATTCTTTCTGAAGTATTTGGGGTTCGTTCCAATCAACCTTTGTCTGGGATTCATTTGGATAAGATTTGGTGTCCTGCTCTATCGTGAAGTGCGAAAGAAGTGGTTCTCATCTGAAACAAGGGTAAGTACCAAGCGAATTTGTTTTTATCTGCCAAATTGATGACGTTAAGTGGCCATCGTAAAGAGTTTTCAAAGCTGAGGTTTTTCTTATTACAAGTAGTCCTTTTCCGAACAACGACTCACAAACCTTCCTGAGTTGTCTTGAGTTACTCGTAGATAAGGGCAACTAAAGGTCTAGCCTGTTTAAATTTTACCTTGATTAACAGTGTATTTGAAATGAATGGTGCCTTAAACGGAACACCACATTATAACAAGCAGAAACCACTAACAGCTTTAATGCACTAGTTGATCAACCTCTTTTTACACAGGGTCATAATTATTCTACCACAGAAGTGAGATATACCACGAATATTCAAAGTCTAATGATCGTATTTGATAATATGCACAAGAAGTCATCACAATATTACTTTTTCTTTTTCAGGGTGGCGGTGAAATTCGCGATACTTGTTTGGCGAGAGAGACGGAGATCGCTCACATGAAGGAACTTCTGAATCCAGGATCGATTTCGTAAGGAGTTGGGATCGATAAACCGGGAGAACGGGCTGCCCAACGCTAAGATATATTAATCTTAATTCATATTCACTGTTGTTATATGGAATTACTCGCTATTCCCTCTTTTTGCTTCGACAGGGAGAACATGATTGAATTAAATTGGTATTCAAGGCTGCTTCATTGTGTTTACAAGTCAAGGAAAGGTATGGGATATCATACATAATATGCTAAAACAGTTTATACTACTATATACTAAAACAGTGTATGGTGTCGAACGCGCACCCTAATTGGCCTCTCAAACTAAGAATATCCTTTGCTATTTCCCTCCGAACAACTGACGCGGAATTTGCCCCCAAAAATTCCTATCAACTATTTCAGGAATAATGTGTTAAAATCATCTTTCTTGTCCTATATTATCTCAGTGTTTCATTTTGGTGAAGAGTTGTTAATTTTTCTCGCCAAGTTGTACAGCCTTGAGCGGGAATCATGTAAATTTGGAGATGATATCTTGATAGACAGCTATTTATTTTAACTTGTTATTAGGGTTTACTTTTAACTTATTAAGAAACCATTTTTTTTTCCTTTGGATTTAGATTTCAAATTTTCGACGCAGTTCATTTCAACAACGCTGGTGAGCGCCTTGACAATCTTTCAGGTGAGTCAAAAAATATATTTTTTTTTATTTAGTTGAAACGCTGCTCTTACTTTATTTCTTACTTCATTTCTGTATCTCCCAAGATCGGATTGTTAATTCTCCCCTCTAGCCGCTACATATTTCCTTGTAAATTAGTTACAAGAATATGATGTTAGATCAAGAAAACAACTTCTTCTGAGTTTTATGGAAAATTGGTTGCCTCTGACTGTTGTTAATTCTGAAACAGACGTTTCGGCTAATGCTTAAGCCTTCATCAGTGATATGAAAAACGAAGATCGCTATCATACGCTATTTAAAGTTAAAAACGTGTCGCGCAGCTTGCGCCCGTAACTATGTATTTGATGCTCGCGCGAGGTCTGTATAGTCTACTGGAAGTACGATGTGATCGTTCCCAGACCTCGCGCGAGCATCAAATACATAGTTACGCGCGCAAGCTTCGCGTCACGTTTTTAACTTCAAATAGCGTATGATAACGATCTTCGTTTTTCATATCACTGATGAAGGCTTAAGCATTAGCCGAAACGTCTGTTTCAGAATTAACAACAGTCAGAGGCAACTAATTTTCCATAAAACTCATGACATCTCCTGACTACACTTTTTCCATTTTTAATCAACAACTTCTTCTGATGAGTTAAAGTATTCTCATGACCTGTTCGCTGAATAACGTTTGGATATATAGGGAGAATTTATATGTAACGACTTGAGAGAATTAAAGGGTTATTTTATATTGTGGTTGCAGATGGACTTCACTGAATGACATTATTTATGCCAATCTTGATCACCTACATCGCCTACGTTGAAGAAGAGATTTTACAACTGTCAAAAAAATTAGGCCTCCGATTATCAATGTACAAGGAGTTGTTTATGCCTTTGATAGTAATTTGTTTGCTGCAAATTATGTCGGGTAAACGAAAATATCTTATTACGACTCATGGATGAGACAAAAAGGAACCCATCGATCGACTTTTTGAAGTACGAAAAAATGTACCAGCAAGTTTGACTGATTGATGTACGGAATCCAGCTTTTTTTTTTGGAGACATCAAACCTTAGTTGAACACCCAGACTGACTTGATTCGCGTCAAAATCTTTGCCTTTGGAACTATAACCATAGGAAGAAATAACAGTCATGCTAATTATTGATTTATTTTATTGCGTTGTAAATTTAGATTTGCATGAGGTTGCTTTCCTTTGTGGACTTCAGAAGAAAGGTTCTTGTTCAAGAATTTAGAGATAATGGTTACACCCTCTGGGCTAACCGTTTGGATGTTTTTTGTGGTAAGTTTCTCTGTGTAGAAACAGGAAAGGAAAAACTTTTCAGCAAACCAACGAACAACCAAAAGAATATCACAACCAGGGCTTGGACTAAGCGCCAATTAGTTAGTACGTGCGCGACGACTGATCAATTTAGTTGGCCGTATTTCACTGTGCGGCCGTCTAAATTGGAAAGTTTGTTTTATTTGAAATATTCTCCCTTCTCTCTTTAACCTAGAGAGAAAATGATTATCTCACTAACCTCGTTTTCTCGGTCTGTACCTTAACTTACGGAACTTCGTTTATTTTGCACCTCGCCATAATCTGAGTGGGAAAAGATTCGTCACGTAACGTGCGGTGTGGACCTCAAACTCGCTTAGAATATGTAAAATTTGAGGTAGGATGTGGAATAAGGATCTATGTTGTTCGTTATGTCGTGAGCATGGGACAAAGAGTACCGATGAGGACTTGGACCCCAACTTTTCGTATTCCGCACTCCGCAGCTCTACCGTTGACGTTTAAGCAATCAGTACCATACCTCACTATAGAGTCTGTATGGCTCAGTGGTAGAGCCTTGGGGCACTATTAATAAATAAATAATAATAAGTAATAATTTAGTAATGGACTTTCCACTGGGTGGCTCTTCTTGTCCACTGTTTCCAGATCGAATTGGAATTTGGAATGTTGGTCTTTGCGGAGGGAGGAAAACCGAAGGACCCGGAGAAAAACCCTCCGAGCAAGGACGAGAACCAACAACAAATTCAACCCACATGAGACACCAGGTCCGGGAATTGAACCCGGGCCACAGTGGTGGGAGGCGAGTGCTCTCACCACTGCGCCATCCCTGCTCCCCTATTCCAAAGGCCTGGGTTCGAGTCCTCGTGGGTTTCAGATTTATCGATTTGTCCTGCGCATGGGAAAAGACGAACGCCTCTTTTTCTACGATTTATTGGTCATTTTGATCGGCGAGAGATATTCATCCTTTCTGACTCTTGCGATCGATCATTATTCTTCACTTAATGCAATATTCATGCTCATTTTTGCATTTAATATAATGGTTAATGATCTTGTTAGACTGCGTTTTCTTTATTTTCTCTGCAGGCGGGATAGAAGCAGGGCTTGTCTTGTCTGCTGTCATTTCTATTTTGATGTTGCTGCATTTTATGAAATGCCATCGGTGAGTTTTCTTCTTTGTGTGGAAACTCTGCTGCTCTATGTGTGCCAGTTTCGTTCTTGGTTAGACTTCTCGATTTTGCGACTCTCTCCATCCAGTAAGTATAAATTATTGGGTAGCATCAAATTCAGTGTCAAAGAAGAGCTGATCAAGTTTCGATCTAGTCGAGGCTGGTATCGTAATGATAAGTCTGTACTCGAACCAAACAGCCCATCGAACCAAATATTATCCCGGTTGCTATAACATGAATCGATTAGGTCTATTATTTAATCACAGCGAAGTATTTTGATTGCCTGATCCCTTTAGTTCAGGCTAGCATTGGTAATGGGCCCAAATTTACGAGAAATCGGTTATTTTATCGTTTCCTTTCTCCACCTACCAACAATCAGAGTTCCCGCGCTCCTTGAAAGTCCTTCAATATAATTTTTTTGTTTTCAAGGACTTGAAAACCCTTAGAGTTAGACTCATGTCCTCGAAAATTTCTGAAAAGTCCTTGGAAATAAGTGCAGATCAATCGTAGTCGAAGTTTTCTTTTGTTTTCAGTATTGAAAGTGTAAGCTTCTAAAACAAATCGCGAAAACGAGTTCTCCTTTCAAATCCCTCCTCCGATTATGATGTTTGACACGCAATTTTTACGGAGTTTGTACCTGACTGGGGCATTGAAAATAACCGTAGTTACCTAGCACATGATCACTTTAATGTGCACGATTGAAGTCACGCTCGTTAGACTTTCGGCCGGCAATGTTTTTTATTTCTAATAGCTCCTATTTAATGCAAAAGGTCCTTGAGTTTGAGAGCCAAGGTCCTTGAAAATGACCTAAAAAGTCCTTGAAAGTCATTGGATTGAGTTCCTGAAAAATTGCAAGAACCATGAACAAGGTGAAACAAATATTTATGTACACAAGGCCGTTGAATTGTGCATGGAATAGTTTTAGAAATGTAGTCTGTTCTTCGAACGTGAAGGAATTGAGGAAGAAATAATTTTATTTTATCGCATGTGAATCTACCGATACTTCTTCAGCTTTAAAACTGATTAAGTAATTAAGCATTTTTCTCAAGTGAATTTTCTTGCATGCATTTCTGCAAGATCCCTTCTTGGCCATAATGTTGTTGTTGTTTTTTGGTTTATTAAAGTACTATCATCGACAGTATGGTGTAGTGAAGCCACAAAGGCACGCATCAAAGGTTTAAAAACACACGCTTTATTCCGATCATACGAAGTACACCACTCTTCAATTTCTCGCTCTTGCGCACACTTTAAGCTCCCAGATATGTTTGCGAACTACTGCTTTCCCAATACACTACAGACGGTGAATATGCAACCCCACAAAATGGAATTGTTTTTTTGTGGTGAATGATTTCTGGGACCAATGCGCTCACGTCCATTGTCTTAAAATCTATTTCAGAGAACACGTGCTTCAGTGTTATCGAGGGCAAACAACATTTTCTCAGGACGTGTTTTTGGTACCCTCAGCTTTGGTGGTTCGTATTTTGATTGTAATAATGATTTATTGTAGAGAAAATAGCAAAAAATATAGAATTATCGATGATGTTCAAAAAGGAAGAATTTCTAGAACTCCAGACAACTTTTTACTGCTTAGTACTCGATTGAATTTGGTGAGAAAGGCTACCTCGCTTGTTGGTGTCGAAACTTGGAATGAAATATATACCTAATAAATTTTAAACTTTACCCCCAAAAAAGGTATTTTGAAGAAAGCAAATGAAGAAACCTCCGTTTGATATTCTGGAAAATGAAGATTTATTTCACGATATTGAGAATACTATTTTAAAACTCAAACTAAATCGAATTGATCAAACTCATGGTGTCTCTCTCACAATTATACAAGAACCTCATTGTAAACCACCTATTTACTTATTTCCTAAATGTGGGTCGACTCACTCTTAAATTTTGTTATGAATAACGCGTGATCACTGATTATTGATTGTTATTGAGGCAAAATATACGACTCCCTGGTGAACCTCAAGATCACTGTGTAAACCACAAGACTGAATTAATCGACTTTAATCAACGAATACTTAATCAGAAACTTCTAACAGTGACAGAATAAAACGGGGCGGCCACGCTTAGTAAAACAACACAACGAGTACAAGTTTCGACATGGCGGTTCTCTCATGCACTCGAGCACATGTTTTTTTGAACTATCTCTGCGCATGTGCTGAACGCACACCACAGGTTAATAACATTGCGGTCTAGACTACTAGTCACCAGATTCCACAATCACTGTATATGGTGTAATGCACAGGTTCTGAGTTAATGGGTTGCCAAAATAATTATATAAAATGTAGCTTAAATGTGTCATTTATATTTTGTCCTCCCTTTCTTTTTCTCCCTTTTTCTTTGTAGGGGAAAAGTCTTCGATATTCTGGATATCAGATCGCCTTCTCATTGATAGGTATGAGAAAATCAATAGAACATCTTACAGTGTCTTGAGTCCAACACCATCGTTTTGTTTCTTTTCTTGTCTTTGCCTACTGCAAGAGAAATGCGTTGAACAAGGAATTTGAAATCTCGAGAACAACGTTGGTATAGCCTTTCTAGCAGGCTAAATAACATTTTTTTCCCTATTAGCTTTTGGTACCCCCACAAAGCTGTCGCTTTTGAGGGAATGTTTATTGTAGATCCATGAAACGAAACCTTTGAGTCGTTGCCAAAAGTTGAATCAGAAGCGATGTAGATTGTTTGTGGTATAGCCAGAGTAGATTGGCAACATTGTCATTGTAGGGACATGAACGTTTTTTTTTAAACTCCCCAATTTTAAATTGTGTTAATACTGGAAGGTGGTTTCTTTTCTATACAGTGCACTTTGTACAAATGGGATCTCTTAAATTTTCTGTCCTTTTTCTATAATAGGTTTTTTTATGCTGTCAATTTATTTGTCATTTGTGGCCATTGCTCTGGCGATCATTTTCAAAGGTCCTGAAGAAGTCCTTGGCGTAAAAATATGGGAAGCATTGAAAGACGCCGGAGTAGCTTTCATGTAAGTTTATGTGATGTACATGTTGTAGTGAATTGCGTAACTTTGTAGAGACTTTTGTCTCCTAAGAACCCCAGTGAGAAACTCTCCTGATTCCTATTATCTTTATGATTCAGATCATTATTTTTTGTAAATGATGTTAAATATCAGTGTTGCCACTACACGTTACCAAATGACGAACTGCCCTCTATAAAACGCTCCTATTCATGGGCCAGACGGCAAATTGCGGGCTGTTAATGGCATTTGCCGCCCTGAAATATACCTTAACAAATGAATTTGTACGATTTGGCCTTGTGTATTTATAATAATGATAATCATATGAGTTTTGTCGGGCATGTAGTTTATTTCTGGCACTCGTAGCATCATTTGCACCCTCGCTCCGCTCGGGCGTAAATGATGGTACTCGGGCCACAAATAAACTATAAGTGCCCTCCCAAGTCATGTCATTGAGCTAATAACACAACGCAACTTGAAAGACAGTTGAATCCTCAAACTAAGATAAAGTATCAAACTTGCAGGGTAGGTCGCACGGTGACTTAAAATCTCTCTGAAAGCCCCAGTCTAGTGCTTATCCTCGGACTGAGTCAAGGCATATCATTGATTTTCAGACCCACACTTGCCTTGGTTATTTTTCTGCTGCTGTTCCAGTTATTTCTCGCACGTTTCGTCTTCTGTGACTCAACTTATCCGAACATCACTGTCACGATTGATAACAGGTATTGTTGTACATCAGATGAATGAATTCTTGTCTGAACAGGGGATCTAGTCTCATCCGTAATCGAGAGATTTTAATCGGCGAAAGCACTGTGTTGTGTCGTTTGGCAAGAAACTGTGTACCACCGCGGTCTACCAATCAAGATTCAGCATTTCTTCCTGGGTCCTTTTCTAGAGTTGCAGTATCTTCACGGGCCCGTAGGCATACTCTAAAGCGGACGGAAGGAATTGGTGGTCTCAGCTAAAAACCAGGACATCCTGTTTGGGTTCCGGATATTTTTACTGTTCGAATTTCAAAATTAATGTTTAAGGCCTTGTTGTTCGAAGGCCGATTAGCACTAACCCAGGGTTAAATTTGAATCCAGGTTTCTTCATTTCTCTGTTCAAAAGCCTTTTAGGGAAAATTTTCTCTTTTCTTTTTAGGACATCCAATCATCAAATTGCAGACAAAAGGATTAAACCTGAATTTTCTTTTTAAGCTGTCAGATATGAATTGAATTTTCACACTAACCTTAGGTTATCTTTACCCTGCTTTGAACAACCCGGCCCAGATTTGAATGAACAAAAGGCAAACAAAGTCAGCTGTTTGGGCTCGTAAGAGGACTTGCAAGAAGTAGGCCCTAGGTTGATCTGCATTTTTCTCAGATCTGCATCGCTTTTAACGAGTCATTAAGCCGAAAGGACAAGTCCTTGTGGTTGAAGTTTTTTTTCTTTTCTTTCAGGCAGCTTTTCTCCATCTTGTCGTATTTTTTCTTCTTCTACAACATAATTGTTGGATTGACTTCTTGCACCATTCGAATTCTTAAGGGCATGCTCTTAGGAGTGATCTTCATTTCTCGTATCGATCGAACATCACTGATACAGGGTTTCCAGTCTTGGGACAAAGGTATGATTCAGTCGACTGGTACAGGCAAGTTTTTGTTAAAGTTGTCAGTGCGACTATTAACGCAAAAACCATGCGATCCTAGATAACGTTCGACTCTCACTTTAAACCCGCATAATTTCTCATTCAGCTTTCGTTGCATACGTTGGTTTTGTGACTGTGCTGGTTGCCCACAGACATCCCGTGATGCTGGTGTTCTGCCAGTTGCTTATTGACAGAAAGAGCGATCAGCAGTCCCAGGAAGAGCGTGAGTAAAGTGTCCCCTGAATAGCCCATTGCTGAATTACCCTTGGCCTCTTTTTCAAAACGAGGCCTGTTGCTCAACTATTCTTGCGAAAATGGGTTTAATTTGCATGTGAATGAAAACTTATTATCATATGAAAGGATGAGCACCAGGACTCGTTTTGAAAATGGGGCCAGAGAAATTCGGAAATGGACTATTAATAACGCAGGCTGGGATGATGCATTTCTAGGATTCTGATTGGTTGTACGGATAAATGGACAGACGAACCTACGCGCCGAGGGGCGGACGGGCGAGTGGACAATTATAGCTTGGAGGCAAAGGCCGCAGTTATTTTCTTTATAAGATAAAATCACAGTACATACAGTATATGAAGTGATAACTGGCACTCTGTAACCAATCAGAACGCTAGCAATGCTCTTTCCACTAAGAGTAACAAATATTTGTTTTGTTTTTTTGTTTTTTTTGTTTTTTTCATTTTTTATGAGTTTCGTGGATAATATTAAACCGTAGAACGTTTGATAAAAAAATTACTCTGTTGATTTCTCCATCGTTGGATACTCGTTGGTTACTTATCATCTATTCCTCATCCACTGTCCATCTGCATTGAGTTTATGACTAATGGTTACTTTTCTAGGAGACATTCCTACATGCACAGTTATCTCCTCTTAGAGAGTGCCTAGAATCTAGTTTCTCCTTACATTATCACCCCTGAATCAATCATAAAGGTCACATGGACGAAATATGTGATCATCAACTAAAGAAGAAAATGATAGCTTAAGTATTCTCCTTGTCAGCACCTCAGGAAATCTATAGAGTACAGTATGGAGAATATGCCTCATTATAGTTCACCACTAAATTTTGTCCGGTTCTTATTGGTTTAAATCGATCACGTGACGCGATAGTGTTCATCCGTGGAGGGACACTATCAGCCCATAGTGTTCGCCCGCGGAAAATACCCGGATGGATAGTACCTGTCCGCGGAAAATACCTGGATTGATAGTGTTGAGGCTATTCCTCAACAAGGTTTTATGTTTGTCCGTTCCGTACCTCACTTTTTTTGTATGTCAGTAGACCACAAGCCTTCGGTAGTAATTTTTTATGAGCCCCTTTACGCACGTGGAAAAGCGCTTGTGAATGAGTTAGGTACGTAAAAACTGTTTTCTTTTCTTTCGTTTACCACCTTTCATCATGTGGTTTTTACGGCTCCCTAAGCCTCGTAATTTATGATGAAAGGGCGACCGGATGGTTTTGTAAACATTGGAATTCTTCGCCGTCATTAAATTCGTTGGGTTAATGACCTGTTCTGTTGTTATTTGCCATCAACGCCGCTATATGTGTCCGACCCGGACAGATAGTACTCATCCATGAAAAGTTTTGAATAGTTTGACGGCCGCGAAGTTAGGCAGATCTGAAAAATAGTGACTTTTCAATTCTGACAGGTATAACGTATTATTTAGCCAATGTACGGTTGCGAATTATTGACATTTGTGAAAAGCTGTAGGCGCGGAAGAAGATTTAGTGGTGAACAGTAAAAACAATAGAGTGTTTATGTCTCGGAACTATCGGTCTGATGGTTGCCCCTTGGAAATTTGATGTTCTTAAAACTAGCATATTTATTTTAAGAACATCAAATTTCCGTGGGGCAACTATCAGCCGATAGTTCCTCGACAGAAACACTCTATTGTTTAATTAGGTTAGGGTATAAGGGTTAAAATTAAAATATGGTAAACAGCACAGCGTACACTATTGAGTTATGGATGCACGCGGGAGGTTGCTAAGCACGAAAGAAGCGTAAGAGTCCCTCGAGGCGATAGCCGAGAGCGACTCTAGCTTCTTGAGTGCTTAACAAACCTCCCAAGTGGATCCACAACTCAATAGTGTACGCTGTGGTGTTTACCATTTGTTTTATAACATAACATTGATACACTGTAACTAAAGAGTTCCCTTTTATTTAACAAATCTTACGTGACCAGAAAAAACAAGAAAGCGCGGAAAAATAGTCTTTGCATTTGCTCACGTCAGCAGCGTACACCCATGGGCAAATGGGGGACGCTAAATTGACCAATCAGAGCGCGCGCTTTACTTTGGTTATGTTATAACTAGTTTTCAAGTACAATGTTAAAAAGTTTCTTTTCGTCTTAGGACCCGTGTGTAAGCCAGTATATCGTACCTTTGGCCCAGAGACGGGAGGTTAGTTATACTTCTCTTAAATTAAAGGAATTATCACTTCCATTTTAAGATTACCATTTGAAGTTACGAAGTCCCACTCGTGGACCACGTGCGGGCATGATTTAGTCCATTCTATTATTGCTGTCCAAATATGTCTTTAAGGCATTTAAGAAAGATGATAGCTGCCGAGTATAGTGTTATTTCTCGTATTTTATATTAGGTAGAAAAAGTTGAACTTTTCAGCCAAGTATGATAATACTGATTATGAAAACACAGAGATCTAGAATCGTAGGACGACTAAACAAAGGGTTATGTGAATTGTGTCAGTTTCGAAGCGTGGAGAACAATTAGTTTCCTGGCACTGAACCCTGCGGGGAAGTATTTAACCAGCGGAAAAGGGAACAGAAGACCCCAAATTACGCAGAGTTGGTTCAAAGCGCGGCAGACCGTGCAAGCTGCTCAAGCAAAGTGCGGTGAAGTATGTAGCTGGTGTTTAAAGACACAGGGTAACAGTAGACTGTGCATTAGATCGTAGTAATCGTGTGAGAAGTGAGTAGAAGTTTTACCTGGCTGAAGTTTCAGATGAGCAGCCTGGGTACTAGAGAATTCTAAGTCATCCTAACTAGCGGAGTCGTAAAAGCGCACAGCGGAGGTTCGGGTCCCCTGTGAGAGGTTAAGTTTTATGGCTCCTTCGCTTGACGTCTCTAAGCGCGCCCAACAGCGTTAAATACGTAGGCAAGATAATTTTCGTAAATCTTACTTCCCTCTGATGATGATGGTTTGTCAGATTTATGGTCGAACGGAGGGGAAAATCGCAGTTTGTCTCCTTCTCATTTAGGTTCTAGTCAGGAGGTACGTCGGCCGCGCATGTCTCAAAAGGCTTTCAACCGCTGGTTCCTGGCGGTCACTCTGATGCGCAACCCATCTCTCGTCAATTACCGCAGCCGAGGCCGCCATTTCAGAGCGTCTGTTGTGAATCTTGGAAGCGTCAACTCTGGTGTTCCACTGTAAAAGTGTGAGGCTATCTCAGAAGGCACAATGGTGCCAGATCTGTCTGCTGTTTGGCTCATTTTATCGCAGATTTGCTGTAGTTTTGGGTTTAGATAACAAAATGGAGAGCACTCCATTGCCAGTAACCATAAACATGTACACTGTATCTAGATAAATGTTAATTACGAGTTTTGAAGAAGGTAGAATAGTGTTTCCTCTGTTTGCTGTTTGGTGCATTTCGCTGGAGATCTGCTGTAGTTTAGGGTTTAGATCACAAAAGGGAGGGCTCTACTTTGCTAGTGACTATAAACATATACACTGTATCTGGATGGATGTTTAAAAATTTATTGGGTCAAAATGTTGACACTAATTTTGATGATGACTTACAAAGAAAAAAAAAGGAGAGAAAAATTGTAATTTTGGAAGTAAGAGTCACGTTATTGGACAAACGTGGAAAGGCAATACAGTTGTTGACGAGTTTTGAAGATTTCCGAAGGAAACGAGTTATAATGAAGGGTACTATAAAAGAGAGACTCAATGGGGTTAACCGTAGGCCGTAAAACGGCAAAAAAAATTGACCATTAGGTTAAAAAGTTGACAAATTTTGACAGTTAGGTGTTAAAAAAAGAGGTTAATCTTTTTTTTTTCTTTTAATCGCCACAGAAAAATATTAATCTTTCCTTTGAAACCCTCGTAAAAGAGTTAGACTATAGATCAAAAGAGCGATCGTTTTCTCTTTTAAATGAATATGGATTCTATCTGTTGATTAGTTTTCCTTAATATAATATATCAAGTATGAAAAGTAATATAGTACAAAAAAAAAATGAGTGACCAATTGACGTTAGGCTACGAGCCAGGTGTATGAGGGAATAGAAGTAAGAGCGTTATTTAAAGGAAACTTGCTGCAGGATGAGATTGTATGAGTTTTAGGTTGCTGTCTATGTTGCAGGTTTTTATTTTATAGAGGCAACTGTGTTTGATTATAGGTGCAGTTTCGCCCATTTCGAGATATTTAAAGCAGTTGTATTTCTTTATTATTTGTTCAAATCAGTTACATTTCGTCATTACTAAGGAGTGTACGAACTAACTAATTCAATATGAAAAGTAAAAATTTTGTTTCATTTGAGGATCGTTATTTGATCGAAGAAAAAAAATCTTGTGAAATTATGGAAAGGAGAGGAGATTGGGAAGGGAGGGGTGGGTTAGAAAAAGGACGGAAGAGCCCGCAACCTCTGTTAGTGAGGACTGATCCCTTCGTTCCCCCTTGAAAACTATGTAATCCCTCCAAAAAATGTCTGTTAAAACGTAACAACCTCAAACAGATTATTACATACCCACATTTCGCGCTATCTTTTCGAATGTATTGCACTGAAGTTTGCTGCCACATCTAAAGTCCAATAACTCAATTGAAGTGTCTTTAGAAAACAAGCGCTCTGAAACCTGTTCAAGTGTACAACCGCTGACACAAAAGGCTCACAGGTCCCTAAAATGTTGACTCATGGTGAAAATGAAATGAAAGATCATTAACGCATTTTATATGAATATGCTGACCCTAAACAGGCGGAGATTTGAATCGTAAACAGTCGTCCGTCGAGTTTTATCGCCCCCCAACAACTGCTTACGGGACATATATGTACGATACTCACCCTGCCGTCTGTCACACCATCTCTTCTCTAGAGGTCATCCTTTCTTCACTAGCTCGTTCCCTGTTTTAAGGAGCCGTCATACCTTTACATAGCAGAGAAATTACTGCGTTACACCAAGCTTCGACCGCGGCACAATAGATACAACAGAATTTCCTGCCTCATTCGTATTAATATGTGCCATTAAATCTTTAGCCTTGATTTCCGTTGTTTTTTCTTCGGGAAACCATCGATCGTCCCAGGAAGTGACAATCATCTTTCCGGAGGGAACGTGGGCTCAATTTTACGTTAGCGGCTTATGATGACGCCGGTCAATTTGCTCCACAAAGGTTTGTGAGGGTTCATGGTATTCAACATTGCTTCTTCGACTCATATACAGGCTCATTACTATATGTGAACAAAAATGAATTTTCACTACTCGCGCCGTACAGTGTTTACCTTTCCCTCAAAAGATATAAGTCTAGACACGTGCCTCGTCACACATTTCTTTTCTCAGTTCTAGCTTTCTACCCCTTGTCCGTCTGTTTCCTCAAACACTTGTGCGTTGAATGTCCACGACTGTCTATTAATTAACTAAAGATTTATGTCTTCTAGACACATGCCCCGGGACGTATTTCTAGTCTCAGCTCTAGCTTTCTTCTCCCTATCTGTTCGTTTCCTCAAACACTTGCGTGTTGAATGTCCACAACTGCTTATTATCTCTTTGGTCCTCATCCAAACCCACAACTACCTACCCAAATCTTCCCCTTTCTCACGAACCTCATTAATTCACAATTTGTTTTTCTCTTACTTTCTAATTCATCAAGATACTCTGGCAACAGAGAAATAAAACAACTTCAGCCTGCTTGAAACACAATAGCAACGACAATATTTGCTATTTTTCCTTTATAATTTCCCTTCATGTGTACTTGGCTTTTAGCCAAACAATATGCTTGATCTTTTTTGTGTACACTACTTTACAATTCATGATAAATTACCTTTTATGACATAATGAACATTGTACACATCTATTTGATAACGTCAGTTTCCAAGCGGACGCTTTATGAGGTTATAGAGCCCGCGTGTAACTAGTTATGTAATAAAAGCAATAGAGCACATTTTTTCCGGGCTTTAAAACATGAGAAAGCCACTTGGGATGTTGGGAGAACACTCGAAAAGTTTACAAGGTAGATCTCAGGTTACGCGCATTGGTACGGTCAGTTCTAGTTCCCAAGCTTTGTGCGGCGGGATCCCACAGGGTACCCGTTTAGGGCCTATTTTGATTGTTTGCATGGTTAATGACCTGATGGCTTCCTGGGGCTTGCATATCAAGTTTGTTGATGACTTAACTATCATGGAAATTCTTCCAAGAAATTCTCCTTCTGGGCTTAACTTCCTTGTGAATGACATCCAAAATTTTGCTAACACCAATAACATGCGCCTTAATCCTACTAAACGTAAGTGCATGAATGTTGACTTCCTTCAGTATAATAGTTACAAGGCTCCCCCGGTCGTATCGGGGGGCGCTGTTATAGAAGAGGTCTCGTCGTTCAAGCTCTTAGGCGTCAACTTGTCCAATGACCTTTCCTGGGGGACGCATGTTAACCACCTGCTGAAGAAGGCTAACAGACGGTTGTTTGCTTTAAGGCAGCTCAGGAGAAGTTCTGTCCCAGCGGAAGATATCGTCTACATCTATTGCTGCCTAGTACGTTCCATACATGAGTACGCCTCTACTGCATTTGCCAATGTACCGTCCTACTTATCTAAGACCTTAGAGTCAGTGCAGAGGCGTGCTCTCGCCATTATTTGGGCAGGTCACTCGTACTAAGATACCCTAATGCTAGCCGGTATTGAAACCCTTGATGCACGCCGTAGTGCTGCCTGTGAATCCTTTATAAGCCGTATTCATAATGACAACCCCCTTTATACTCCAATGTATGCCGACGTTACGTTCGTAAGTCTTCAGACCGCTACAATTTAAGATCAAATCATACTCACTATCACTAAAAAAATTCCACCGATCGTTTTAAGAACTTTGTGACAGTCAAATACTTGCCAGTTTAATCATACTGGTTTTTTTTTTATAATAAACATCATTTTAGTACTATCATTTTTAGGTAGATGCTTCTTTTACTTGTACGTAGTTTAATGCATTTTATACAGTTTTCCCCCTTTTTTCTCCTATAATTCTTGTTAATATTATAAACCTGTAATTCAGCATGCTCTGCAAGAGGTTTGAATAAACGACATTATTATTATATTATTATTTTTATTTTTATTATAAATCACTCACCTTCGATTCGTGACTTATAAGCTTTCCTCGTGTTCTCCCCACATCCCATGTGGCTTTGTCACGTTCTAGAGCCCTTAGTCAAGCGAATACGGTGATACGGGCGCTGGATTCCCCTGGTAAGATCGATCATTCAGCGAAGGAAGGCGCGGCCGGGGACGAAAACCGAGCATGTAAAATTAAAAAGGCCAAGTAAGGACTGAAGTTCTGGAAGCGTTACTTTACGCCTCGTATAAAAGTGATTCAAAAGCAGCCGACATTTTCGAAGCTTATCGCCCGGTAACCTAGCTAGCTTCCTGTCGCGCCGAATCTCGTCGTCGTCGTTGGCTCTGGACAACACAGGCCTGGTGGTAATTCTGTCCGTGGCTGTTCTTGTCTTTCTTTCTTCCTTTCGCTCTTCAGCCCTATGCCTTCTGAACGCCTTTCCTCAAACTTTTCCACTCCATCTCTTATTGCTTTCCTCCAAATAGTTGTGTTCATAGCCAGATTTTCCCATTCTTTAGTGTCAATAGCGCGCTGGTTAAGGTAACTTTTCAGCCCGTTCTTGAATCTTTTCTTTTGCCCTCCCACATCCCGTTTACCTTCTGTCAGTTCACTGTAAAACATCTGTTTTGGCAGTCTGTTGTTTTCCATCCTCACTACATGGCCACTCCATCTCAACTGGTTCCTCGCAATCACACTCTCCACACTACACATAGTTGCTTGTTCCAAAACACTGAGACTAGGTCTCCTGTCTTGCCACTTAATGATCATCATTTTTCGTAAACATCGTTGCTGGAACTTTTCGAAGGCTGCTATGTGTCTGCGGTGGATTGTCCATGTTTCAGATCCGTATAGCAAGACTGAACTGATTTTAATAGGCTCAAAACAACAATTATCTAAACTACAGCCAATCAGTATCTCCGTTGGCAACTCGGTAATTAATAATAGCTCCGAGGTAAAAAATCTAGGCTGTTGGTTGGATGCTAACCTAAGCATGTCTAAGCATATTACAAATATTTGCAAATCTGCATTCTTTTATCTTCATAACATTAGAAGCATTAAGAAATATTTACACGAAGACAGTCTCCATACTTTAGTTCATGCGTTTATAACGAATAGATTAGATTATTGTAACAGTCTTTTGTATGGTGCCTCAAAGGAACTGATAGCTAAAGTACAACGTGTACAGAATGCAGCCGCAAGACTGCTATTGAACGTTGGAAGGTACTCGCATATTACTCCTATTCTATATGAGTTACACTGGCTTCCAATCCAGGCTCGCATTAAATTTAAAATTCTTCTACTTACTTTTAAAGCGCTTCATAATTTACTTCCGTCATATATTAACAGCCTCATATCTATTAAATCAAAATCTTCTTATTGTCTTCGATCTAATGACGGTCTTTACTTAGAGCCCCCTGAGGGTAAGATGCTGAAGACATTTGGTGATCGATCTTTTCAGGCAGCAGCACCATACTTATGGAACAGACTTCCTCATGAAATTAAAATGATTAAGTGTTTGGATAAATTTAAAAAAGCTATTAAAACATTTCTGTTTAATGAAGCTTTTTGTAATCATTAACTTAGATATATTACATTAAAATAATATATTCTTATGTATTTTTAGCTACCATTACTATTGTAAATTTTTATTTAGATATATAAGGTTTTTAATTTTTATTCAGTGTAAAGCACTATTGATCTGTACATGTAAATAGGGCTATACAACTAATTAAAATTTATTTATTTATTTATTTATTATAGTAAGGTGGTTACAACTATGGCTTTATATACCTTGATTTTTGTGTCTAACCTGATGTCTCGGTCTTGAAACACTCTAGACTGGAGTTTCCCAAAAGCTGCAGCGGCTTGCTGTATTCGATGATTGACTCCTGCGTCCACATTTGCATGAGAAGATAAAGTGCTGCTGAGATACATAAAGTTATCCACGTTCTCCAGGACTGTTTCTCCAATTTTTATAGATGGTGGAGTTTTAACTGTGTCTTTTGGAGAGGGTTGGAAGAGAACTTGAGTTTTCTTGGCATTTATCTTTAAGCCGAGTTGTCTATATGCATAGTTAAAAGCATCCAGTATAGTTTGTAGATCGTCCTCAGTATGTGCTGCTATGGCATTGTCATCTGCATACTGGAATTCAAGCATTGCAGATTTAAAGATCTTACTTTTTGCACGTAGTCTTCGCAATTTGAAAAGTTTTCCCTCAAAGCGAAATGCAAGTTCAATCAACTGTTCTGGTATTCTTGGCTATGCAATGAGGAGCACGACTGATAGAAAGTTGGAAAACAATGTTGGCGCCTTTAGACAACCTTGTTTCACTCCTGTCTTTACTTCAAACGATGTGGAATCACCATCGTTTACAAGCACAGTTGCCGTCATCTGATCATGCATTAGTTTAATCATATTGATAAATTTCCGAGGACTAGAGTGATACCAGCGAACTGTATTGTGTTGAATGGTCCGACTGTTTTTTCCTGTGCTATTGGAACCCCGAGATAACTACACATGCGAAGAAAATTGTCAAGATCGGATTGACATTTGTCCCTTGTAGGGGCAATAAATAGAAAATCATCCAAAATGTGAACAGCACCGGAAGCATTAAACAAATTTTCTGATAGCCACTCAAGAGCTGAACTGAAAGCTTCGAAAATCGCACTGCTGGAACTACATCCCGGCCCATTGGCAAAGTGCGATGGTAGTAATACTGATTAGCCCATCTCATGCCCAATAGAGGATGATCTTTGGGATGAACCGGGATTATGCGAAATGCAGATTTAATATCGGTCTTAGCCATAAAACAGCCAGCTCCTAACTGTTTAATGACAGATATGGCATCTCTAATAGGCGCATAGCGAACTGAAGAGAATTCTTCAGGAATGTGATCGTTAACAGATGAACCCTTAGGATACGACAAATGATGAATTCAACGAAATTCAGAGGGATCCTTTTTGGGAACGATGCCAAAGGAGGAACAGCGAAAATTCGAAAAAGGAGGTGAAGGAAACGGGCCGGCTATTCCGCCTGCTGCGAGCTCCTTGTCTAGTTTAGCTGTAACAATGTGGGGTTGTTCTCGCGCGCTCTTCAAATTAGGGGATTCGAAAGACCGCCTTTCCCCCAAATACTTAAATCGAAAACCAAAAGAAAAGCCATCAACCATAAAATCGCTTCAAAGCCGGGTATAACCGTGCAAAAGAAAATCAAGCCTTTCCACCCTTACGGGGCTGATCGGACTGCTGAGAAGGGGGAGGGGCTTGTTTGGCTTCGGGATGAGCAGGGGGGAGGGCGCGTTGCGAGCTAGGGGATGAACATTGACTTGAGGGATGGAGTGAGCCACATTTGAAACAAACGTGGTCGAAGCGGCACCCACCACAAAATCCCCTGCGTGAAATGCCCAACACGTTCCCTTCGGAAACGACTGGCGGTTCCGAGAGCGCGTGGAGGCCTTATCAAAAGAGACCTGGGGTCGAGCACGAAAATTTGTCACTGCCCTTAACCATAGTTCCCAATGAATAGTAAAATAATTATACGTGTGCAGCCAGAAGGTGTACATACGTTTCGTACGTAGTAACAGCAGTATAATAAGTCGTGTAATCAAACAGCTTTGTAGCTGAGTCATACGTAGCCGTGCCTAATAAGGACAATGGCTTACGGTAAATATATAAGGCTGACACAAACAACAAGTGAATGTAATAGTAAAGCATCAAAGGCTCGGCATATGGCACAAATTAGAGCTGGCAAAACATGTAAAAAAAATGCAATCTTAACAGACTCCTTCCGGAGACGGAGAAATTGGCGAAAGGCGCATCGGTCGCAGAACTGCCCCTCTGAGACTACGATGCAGCTTATGCTGACCCCTAGAGTTCAAATGAACGCCATCGGGTGTATAAAAATTGTATTTCGCCTTCCAAAACCCTCTATGGCCCCAGAATATGGCATATGGTATAGGGTCTAACACAACCCTAAGGTATCGTGTTAACATGCCGACCTTTATGATAAAAGCCTCAGCTGAGTTTTGGCGAACAGTCTGGCACACGCACACCAACTTTACCCCGTATGACTCGTGTAAAAAATGGACAAATTCTTCGAGAGCTGAACCAACATTCAATGGCGAAAGAGTAACGAGGTCACTACTGCCTAGTTGGAGAATAACGATACTAGGGCGAAAGGAATGGAGGACATGCTTGTTGAATTTTAACGGCTTTTCGACTGTTCTACCCCCAACGCCATGCCAACGTATTAGCACAGGCGACGAGATCTGAAAGTCAAGATCAAAATAGTCGTGATGATTCGCTATGATTTATTAAACGCTTAATAAAGGAATGCCCAAGAATCAGCACACGTGGGGTGGAGTTAGACATTCCCCAACTATTGGCCGAAAAACCTGCGCAGCTGAGGTCAAACGGTAAAAAAGAACCAAAAATAGAAAAGAAAAACGAAGGAAAGAAGAAAGTTAGACTTGCCTGAAAAAATTCTTCTACAGTACCGAAGATCTGTGCTCGGATGGTAACACGATGGAAATGAAGGCGAGAAGGACCAGGAGAGAAACTGACCTTGCCTACAACCTTGGTGATATTTGATCTGACCTCATTCGATTGGCTTAAGATCTGTGACTTACAAAGCTCCTTGCCCCATGCAAAGGCACGCCTAAATACATAACTCTATATGACGGGCCTCGAGATAAAATCACATTACGCTTTTATCACAATGTTGGCCTTCTCGTTTACACAACATATTTCGACATTATTCATGTTATCTTCAGTTACAAATGCTGCAATGTTTGCCGGATATCATAATTCCCATTTTTAAAGCCGGCAATTCAAATCTACTTTTTGTTTTCAAGTACTCTGTTTGCTTTCTTGCCCACTTCTTTACCACAATCCACGTAGGTAGGTTGGTAACTTTATTTCAACGCGGGTTGTTGAGGCTGATTAGGCCACTAGCAATACATCATAATGTGCCGAGCAAGAAAACCACACATCCCACCCCAGGGGAGGACATCCACCACACAGTAATCTCGTGCGTGGGAAATTAACGTCTCCTACCCTTAGCCCTGCAGGAGACGGGGCCCACAGTTTATTCGTCCTTATCCGAGAAGACTAGAATATCTATCCATTCTTGATATTATAGAAAGGTAGCAAATTTTCCTCACTTAATTTAAGACCATGAGTATTGGTCCGTGTTTAATAAAGCTTAGCCCAAAATTTAGGGTAGTTGTAATTAAGGGAGGAACATTTTGACTCAACAAAATAAAAAAAAAAAAACAAAACAAAACAACACAACAACCAAAAAAAAAACCATCCAGATACAGTGTCTATTATACTATAGTCACTAACGAAGGAGACCCTTAAATTTTGTGATACCCCAAACTACAGCAGATCTCCGGCAAATGAACTATACAAAGCGAACAATGTTCTTTCCTATGAGTTAGTCTGACACTTTTACACTGGAACGTCAAAGTTGACGCTTCCGAGAGTCACAACAGTCGCCGTGACATGGTGGCCTTGGCAGCGGTACTTGATAAGAGATGGGTTGCGCAAGAGAGTCAAGGCCAGGAGCCAGCGGTTGACGGCCTTTTGAGACATGCGCGGTTGACGGTACTCCCGACAAAAGCCTAAGGACAGAAAGAGAGACACGGCAATGTAAGCAACGTTTGATATGTTTGGTCGAGAGCTAGGACGACTTCGTCGACTACTTCAAGGTTCATTACCTTTCAAAAAATTAATTCATAACAAAAAAAGGAATCATGATAACAAAGAAGAGAGTTTAAAAGAAAAATATTTCTTTCGCGATTTGAATACCAAGGGAAACATTTTTTTCAATATTTTTGTTTTACCTCAAACCCTCCAGCCAGGCTCAGTCCATTATCGAAAGATCGAAACTGACCAACCACGACAGACCTACACATCAGTCACATCACACCTTAACTAACCAATCATTTCATTTCACACGAACCAGACCTCTAACACCCGACTGACAACAACCTTTAATTTAATTTAGGTTCTGCAAACCTCAGTCAACACTGCCAACAAAGTCCTTTTCAGGACTATTCTCAACCCGATCCAATGTTCAAATCATTTTACTGTTCTGAAATGTTTGCTTTGAATCGTACACGACGGATAGGGTACAGCATAGATGTCTCAGACATATTTGCACAGCGATTAAGTTTCACTGAATTATGGACGCGTGTGATCAACAGATGAAAATCCCTTATTCTAAATAGTACCTCTGGAATGGCAACGTAAGAAGCGTAAGAGTAAGAGTAAGAGAAGCGTAAGAGTCGCTCTCGGCTATCGCCTCGAGCGACTCTTACGCTTCTTTCGTGCTTAGCAACCTCCCGTGTGCATCCATAACTCAATAGTGTACGCTGTGGTGTTTACCATTTGTTTTATAACATAACATTGATACATTGTAGCTAAAGAGTTCCCTTTTATTTAACAAATCTTACGCGACCAGAAAAAACAAGCGCGCGCGGAAAAATAGTCTTTGCATTTGCTCCAAATGAATTTATAACATAACCAAAGTAAAGCGCGCGCTCTGATTGGTCAATTTAGCGTTCCCCATTTGCCCATGGGTGTACGCTGCTGACGTGAGTAGTAGTAGTAGTGAACTTTATTTATGTGTCGTGAAAACCTAGCGCATAGCACTAATTGGGGACACAGGGTGAAAGCTTTAAAAATAAGAAATCGGGAACCTATTTACAGATTCCCGATTTCTTATTTTTAAAGCTTTTACCCTGTGTCCCCAATTAGTGCTATGCGCTAGGTTTTCACGACACATAAATAAAGTTTACTACTACTACTACTCTCGTCAGCAGCGTACACCCATGGGCAAATGGGGGACGCTAAATTAGCCAATCAGAGCGCGCGCTTTACTTTGGTTATGTTATAAATTCATTTGGATACGTATTACAAACCTTCAGAGCGTTCTGTTCCGGCGCCGAACCTACGATACACGGGCTTAGTCGCAGATCCTACGGAAAAAAAAAAATAGATGCCTTGAAACGCGTTAACTCAAAACCAATTTTAATGTTAATAATGGTATGCTTGGGCACTTCAGATTTGGGATGTTTTCTTGTTTTCCCAATGAAAGGTTTAAAACCGTTATATGTCACCCGAAATGCAATCACTTTTTAAAAGTAACTGTATGCGAAATACATGTTAGTTTCTCAAAAAACTGTGCGATCTGGCAAAACTGAGAGGCTAATTTTCATTAGTTCCGCATAAGCACACAATGGAAATAAAAAAGAATGGTGATTAGTCAAAAGGGCCTGTAGCGCCGAACTTATCTCGTATCGTAAGTTTCTTACCCATTTGTTTTCAAGTCTGACTGGGGAAAATGGGGTAGGTGTTTTTTTAAAAAAGCTATCTATTTCTTACCCTCTGTGAAAAGATTATTTCTGGCGTTCTGATAGGTTACTTAGTGTCGGTTGTCGGCGCATAAACAGCACTGTTTTCTGATCTTATAAGGGAATATTGTTACCCATTCGTCTAACCGCCCGTCGGTGCGTACGCTCGACTTTCCATTTATCAATCGAGCCAATCAGAATCCTTGAAATGCATTCTCCGAGACTGAGTTATAATTCTAAAGACAGTTTACTTACGCTGTTGCAGCGGCTGGTGACCTTTTCGTCTGTCAATAAGCAACTGGCAGAACACCAGCATCACGGGATGTCTGTGGGCAACCAGCACAGTCACAAAGCCAAGGTATGCCACAAAAGCTTGAGAAGAAATGAATAAGGTTTGAAGTAAGAATCGAAGGTTAGCCGAAATCTGGTGTAGCTCAAGTTATCAACAAACGGTTCATCAATGCATTATTTAAAATAAGCTGTTTTAGAAAAGAGTGAGCTGCTTGGCAATATAATAGGTGCATATATTGTATATCTCCCTTCCCATATATCGCCTGTATTGGATGCCTGCTCCTTACCTTTGTCCCAAGCTTGGAAACCCTGCATCAGTGATGTTCGGTCGATACGAGAGATAAATATCACTCCCAAAAGCATGCCCTTTAGAATTCGCATGAAACCAGAGAAAAGTCCAAGAATTATGTTGTAGAAGAAGAAAAAGTACGACATGATGGAGAATAGCCGCCTGAAAGAGAGAGAGAGAGAAAGACCAAAAATAAATGGTACATTACAAGGGTTGATTATTTTAAGCTTATTTACCCAAAGGCAACATGCAAGTCTAGGAGAATTGCTAATCAACCCAGAAGCAACAACAACACCCACCACCACCCTAACAGCATAAACATCAACAGTAAAAACACAAATATCGATAACATTGAAAATTTTTGCTGAAAATCATATTATTAAAGACCTCTTCGTCGGTGAGTTTTCACGTCAACGTTCTGTGATGCGGATTAAATTAATCTACCGCAGCCTTGTGATGAACGCTCTCTCTCGGCGAGGTGTGAGTTGACCACAAAAAATGTAATGGCATATCACGTAAGCAATTGACACAATAATAAAATTGCTGCGCCACTGGTCATCCGCAGCCCAACTTGAACACTGACTGATAGGACAGTGTGCACTCCACGTTGTACTTGCAACTAGACATTTCACGCGAAATGCTTGTGTGACAACACGCGCTATATGCTTGCTTTTATAATTACGTCAATGAATTGATTTGTTACTGACCGAATTGGATTGAACTCGGTCTTATTATCATTTATAAATGTCTGCAGGTGTCTGTGATGAGTAGATCAGTTTTCAGGGCATGTACATCACACAACAATAAATTCAGCTCAGACTGATATACAACAATACCTGTTATCAATCGTGACAGTGATATTCGGATAGGTTGAGTCACGGAAGACAATACGGGTTAGAAACAACTGGAACAACATCAAAGAAATAATCAAGGCCAAGGTGGGTCTGTAAAAAAACAACATTTCATGGGTTACGCGTAGAAGATAACAATTATTTCTTTCAAAGAGTATAGCAATATCAAGCTGGCTTAGCCACGAAAACCTGAACCTGCAAAGATGTGACTGTTTCTTGGTTTGATATTTAAACAATCTTTACAGTTGCGTTGTTCATTTACTTGAGCAGTTTTCAATTGAATGTCGAAAGTCATCCATGATTGCTTTGGTTTTGTAGACTGAGTTGATAATGCAAGTTGGACACCATTATGAGTTTCAAAGCTGACGTTTCAAGCGAAGGGCTAACGCTCGAAACGTCAGCTTTGAAACTCTACGGTGGCCAACTTACATTATCAACTCAGTTGATAAAACCAAATTGTTTCGTTATGCTCCCCCAGCGACGCAGCACCACAGTTTCTTTTGAAACTTTCCCCCATGATTAAATAAAAGACATAAACTTCATTAGCTAACACAATTACTGGTAACCCAGTAGTTTACATTGTGGGCTGTATTAAAAAGAGGGTTTAACTAATTGCTTAAAAATCCCCACTAGCAGGAGGCGACCAGTGGGCTATTTACAGAGCGCAGCCAAGGAGTTGAACTAGGGCAACCGAGAACAAATCCAGTGAGTGGCATGGTGGAGGACTTGAACACGGGCCACCGGACTTCAAGTCCAGCACCCTAACCACTCGGCCACGCCGCCTCCGATACGATAGCGATATGACAAAGGTACGATAGCGATACGATAGCGATACGATAGCGACACGATAACGATACGATAACGATATGACAAAGGTACGATAACGATACGATAGCGATACGATAATGATACGTTAACAATACGATAACGATACGATAAGGATAAGAGGACGATACGATCTGTTACCGATACGATAACGACAAGTTAAGGATAGCGATTTTATTCCAAAGACTACCACAAAATGCGCCCAGCCGAAGCTAAGGCACGATTCTACAAAGTTTCTCACTGGAGTAGTTCTGTAACAAAAGTCTATTTAAATGGTCCCCATCTCTATACAGTTTCGCAATCCTATACCTCTTAATCTTAAAGATTCAAGTACATAAGTAAAAAACCTACAGTAGAGTGATTCCAGAGTCTTTTAAACGTTTCCATAACTCTTCGCCAAGAATTTCTTTCGGATATTTGAAAATGATCGTCATAACAATGGCTATAATTGACAGAAAAACTGACCAAATCACAAAACCTAAAAAAGATAACGAAAACAAAACAACAGGTTTATGGTGAAATCCCATTGCAATGCGTAATGACGAGCTTACCTAGCAGTACTAACACATGACTTAAAATACGCGAATTTATGAAAAACGTCTACTTCTCTATAATGACAACGTTGCTTCTCAACTATAGTTAGATCATAAACAATCGAAATTGCTTCAAATCCAAGTTTTGGCAACAACACAAAGGTTTCGTTTCATGAGTCTACGGTAAACATCGACTCAACGCGACAGCTCTGTTGGAGACTAAATGTCATTGGGAGAAAAAAGTTATACGGCCCGCTTAAAGGGCGCCACGAGCTTTCTTCTCGAAACTTCAAATTCCTATTATTGCGTGATTCTTTAGTACGTCTGTATCATGTTCGAACCAGTGCGAAGCAAATGCTCACCTACCCCTCCCACAACCTAAGATTACCCTATTTTGTAATCAGTTGACTGCTGTTGGGTTGGAGGGGGGAGGAGAGGTAGGTGTGCAAACGGTCAAATACTGACTTTGATCCTTCAAACGAACGAAGGAACAGATAGAAGGTTTGGATTTAAGTTACAGCGAGACATTGAATCGATTTCCTCATACCAATCAATGTGTACGCGATCTGATATCCAGAAAATCGAAGACTCTTCCCCTAGCAAGAGTAAAAAAACAAAAGGACAACAAAATTTAATAACAAACTAACGCACACGTCACTTGAGATAATTATACTCTAGCAATATTTAGGACGTTTTTGTCACATGACAGGCTTTGTAGGTGGCTTGGCTCGTCAACGAATTCTCTAGAGCTTAGAACTTGTCCAACGAGGGATTCAGACAATTTTCCGGGTCTATAGTTCATGAAAATCTTCCGTTTTCCATCATCGACTCTTTAAAACACAATTGTTTCGGTAGTAGCTAACTAACTGTTTCGGTAGTATTACATCATAACTACCCGATTTGACAAATTTTTCTGGAAAGTTCTATAGAAAGTTCGTATATGCAAGTCAGTATGACTCGGCATTCTAGAAATTTCTAGATACTCAGGTTATGCAGTCTCTATCTACAACATCATCTTAATCTTTATTATCATCATCACTAGTATCATTATTATTCATACAATCATTATCATTACTACTATTATCCTCATTATCATTTTAGTCGTCATCATCATCATTTCTTTACCATTATTACTATTTCATTCAAAATATGGCATCCAATCCTTTCGTATCCACGGTCGTTTCGTACCCAAATTCAGACAATTCGTACCCAGTTTGAGCAAAGGTAGCCCAAGCTCGCAAAACGAGCCACCGTTGTGCAATGGCTAAAATGTGAGAATTTGCGTGGAAATAAACAGTCGTTTTTACAAAATAAGAATCTGAACTAATGCTCAATAAAAATAAACTTGCCTCAAAACAAACTGACCGTAACTAAAACATACTTATCACGAAAACATTCTTTACCAATAAGGGTAAGAAACGAGTCAACAGACTGGATACGAATGTTCCATGCTGGGCGAGAACTAGCTGGTAACGTACGCAGAATACAGAGCGCACTTTAAAACATCCGTCACTCGGCCACAGTACGTACCACTGAATTCGCAGGTGTCAACAACAGGTCTTGAGAAAATGTGGCCTGCCCTCGGTACAACTGAAGCACGTGTTCTCTAAAATACAGGTTAAAACATAACACGTGAACACGTGAGTCCAGAAACAATTTACAACAACAACAGCTCCATTTTGTATGGGTGCATGATTGCAACTAAATGTGTCGAGAATACTCTATTTTAGTTAAACGCAAAGAAAAAAAAAGCAACAACAAAATAGTGAGGAAAGGAAAAACAGAGAAAAGAAAGACTAAAACAACAACGAGGCAATAAAATAAGAACTAGTAGAAATGTATGCATTTGTGAGGATACTAGTTTGAATTTGAATAAATGGCTTTATCCAGAAATTCCATCACCTTTCCCTGGCACTAAATTTGATGCGATCTAGAAATTTGCATTTCGTGAGGGAGGGAGTCGTAACTGGCGAAGTGTCTTGCACGACAAAAAAAACAAACAACAACAACAACAACAACAACAACAACTACAAAGTTGAGAAATTTACGACCGGCCCAGAGGGAGCCTCGGAATTTAAAAAATCGAAAGAAAACTCACCGGTGGCATTTCATGAAATGAAGCAACATCAAAAGAGAAAAGATAGCAGGAACGACAACTCCTGCTTCTATCACGCCTGCAAAGAGAATAAAGAAAACGTAACTAAACTAAACAAGGTAAAACCGGTGGGAGAAATGAAAAACTTAGCAAGAATATTAGATGAAATGAAAATCAGTGAGTTTATGATTACACTTTGCGTTCTTGTAAGATTTTATATAAGCAGGGCATCCCTTGACAACAATTATGTCATGAAGGATTCACCCTGCTTTAGAGTAAATAAAGGTTTCAACACTTCTACTACGAAACTTACCAAAGAAGACATCGTAAACATTACCCAAGCTGCTGTTACCGTTATTTTTGTAGAATTGGATAAAGACCCTTCTTATCACGTTCAAAAAAGACAAAAGCGCCATGAAAACCTGAGTAGAAAGTACTAAAATAAGAGGAGATAGAGGAAAGCAATCGAAAACTTTAATAGGAAATGGTGATGAGTATGTTAAGAAAATTGACCACGGTGACAAGACGATGACAATGACAATGGAGATGTCATTCATTCCGTCAGCAAGTCACACAGTCAGTAAGTCAGTCAGTCAGTCTGTCATTCCGCCATCAGAATATTACCAAAAGTAAAATGCAAATACTGATTATAACATACACAAAGTAAAGCGCGTGCTCTGATTGGTCAATTTAGTATCCACCATGCCCATGGGTTTACTGACGTGAGCAAATGCAAAGACTAGTTTCTGCGCGCTTGTTTTTTCTGGTCACGTAAGATTTCAGTGTTAATAAAAGAGAATTCTTTTGCTACAATGGATCAATTTTATGTCATGAAACAAATGGTAAACACAACAGCGTACACTATTGAGTTATGGCCGGGATGCACGCGGAAGGTTCGCTAAGCACTCAAGAAGCTAGAGTCGCTCTCGGTAATCGTCTCGCGCGACTCTTACAAATCTTTCATGTTTAGCAACCTCCCGCGTGCATCCATAACTTAATAGTGTACGCTGTGGTGTTTACCATTTGTCCAAAAAAACAAAAAGTAAATTATCTGACTCACCTGAAAGATCATTAAAGCGCTCACCAGCGTTGTTGAAATGAATTGTGGCGAAAATTTGAAGTCTAAATCCAAGAAATAAAATGAAATTTATTCAAAATTCAAACGAATTTTAACAAGAAAAGACTGCTTCGATCAAATAATCTCTTCAGTTATTCAAATGACTCCTGTTCATGAATGTACAACTTGACGCGAATAAAACATCCCACACCTTTCCTTGGTTTGTAAAAACGACGAAGCTGCCTTGAAAACCAGTTTCTTTCGACCGTATCCTCCCTGTTGAAGCAAACCCAGACAAAAAGAAGTTATACCGCCGAATAGTGGTTTAACTTGATGGCTTGTCAAAAAGTTGCTCCAAACGCCAAAAGTTGCTCCAAAGTTGCCAAACTTAAATGACACATACCTACCTAACTCTCTTTTCAAAGTTTTCAGCTAAAGAGTTCAATCCGAGAACGATATTCGGTGATATGTAGTGAGTAAAGTGAACAGCTTAACAGACTAGTGCGGCAGTAAAGAATGTAAAATAAAATCACAGGCGTGTTTTTAACGCCTGGCAGATTTAAATTAAGCAAATACTGTTATTTGCCTGTGATTTCTATGCTTGATTGCCGATTCAGGCTTCATACTCAGTGTTCGGCAGCCAGCCTTGCCAGATTATCCCTTTCAACTCCTTACCAAATTGATCCTGGATTTAGAAGCTCCGTAATATGAGCGATCTCCGCCTCTCTAGCCAAACGGGTGACACAGATTTCATCGCCACTCTGGAAAGAAAAGCTTGTGATATTTTGTCACTTAGCAAAACTGTAACTAAAGTTGCACTTATCTGAGCATGGTCCCAGACAACTTATGAACTGAAGTAAACATAAGGGAGCAAACAGTTACTCTAGCCCAATCTTCGTCTTCAGAAAGTTTTTTTTGTAGCCAGCGTACGACACTGTAGACGATTGTCGTGAAAATCGCGAGTCACAGACGATATATCATGGGATATTGAGCAAACGCACGGCCGACCGAAATTGATCTCCATATGCATGCCGAATATTTAACTGCTGTGTTCCCCACAAGTGACTCACCCTTGTTGTAGATGAAGACCACTTCTTTCGCACTTCACGATAGAGTAGGACACCAAACCTTATCCAAATGAATGCAAGGCAAAAGTTGGTTGGAACTCTCCCTAGATTTGCCATAGAGAAAAACTCTTTCTGGTACTTTTCCTGTAAAAAACAGTAATTCAAGAATGAATATACATTATGGCAAGTACTCCGATCAAGTCCACCTCCCTCCAGGAGGTAGTTGTTTCTTTTAGTCCAACGCAATTTAACATGTATCTAATATACTTACCAAAATTAGCCCATGACAATACAAGGATTGTGTAAATTGTAATCTTAGAGTCTGTGTGGCGATGAAGTAGAATCTTTGTTGCAATAGAGAAAGGGTGGTAGTAGTTGTTAAAGTAGAATTTAAGGTCATAAATAAACGTACCTTTTAAATGTAATCAGAAGATTAAAGATTTTATATCATTCTACATGCATCAAAGTTGTAATCAATAGATTTTAAAATAAATAAATAAATATTTGCCCGCTCTTGGTCAAGAGTCATTGTTAAAATTAAGGTTATAGATAGAAAAAAAAAAGAAAAAAAAGAAATTATTTACATTTGGATGCTACACAAAGCTCGGCAATCCTCACCGTGTTGGATATTAAATTTCTCTGGTAAAAACAATTGCAAATTCCTGAAATATGGACATTGACAAAAATTCCGAGTTTTAAGATCGGTATACTCCAAGAAATGTTTGAAGAGGAACTTGTTGAAGTGGAAGAAAAAGCAGAGAGAAAAACTTCAGTTTAAGAAAGCGAGCTCTTGGTTCACAAGTTTAATAAAAAGGACAAACTCAAAGAAATACTCGTACTCCTGCAGTGACACCATTTGGCTGCGCCTTGTGGATTCACTTTAGATTTGGACATATTGTCGGAATTATTTCTAATTGATCAATATGGCTATAGACCACGGATAATTTTTTTTGATTTGATGAACAACACATTGAGAAAAATTAAAACAAAAAAAGGCAGAAGTTTTGAAAATTTACAATTTTGATTGTTTCCTTATTCATACCTATAGCCTTACCTCGTACTGCTTTACACACTGAAACTCTATCGCCAGTTTGAAGCTGAATCTAAAAAGTTAATCATGCTGGTTTGCTTTCATTGCTAATTACTTTCATCGATTAATTAGATAACGTACTGTTCGTATTTTTAGTGAAGTCTAACACCTTAACATCGATATCCATTTATCCATGCATATACATTTTGCTATACATTTTCTTTGGTACTGTTTAGGAGAATTCATGTAACAATCAAAGCCTCCTTAAGGTTGGCAATCACATCCTATATTCTCGTGTTCTTGATGAATGAAACAGTCGGAGTATTACTGTATGGGAACTGAATTACCAGCTGGTCACTCTAAGGGTTTAAAGGGTTCATTAAGATGAAAGTACCAAATCAGCCAATAGGCCATTTTACAGTTGTGTACTTAGTTGCCAAGCCTTTGATTCAGAGTGAGGCTAAAGATGACCTTGTTGTGATAGCGACCTGTATCTAGTTAGCATGATAACAAAGTGATTTACATTTGAAAGGCAGCAAGGTTTGTATCATAACAAGGTCATCTCTAGCCTCACTCCCGTTCAAAGGCTTCGCAGCCAAGCACACAACTGTAAAATGGACTATTCTCTTTGCGATGTAACATGCTCAGTACTACAGGTCAGTTACCCTTTCAGTTGCCATAAGGGAAGAAAAATTTTCGAATCCTTGACTATAAATTTACAGGAGAAACTCACCAATATGGCAACCATGGTGAGGCAGTCACATAGTTATCGGATATGTGTTCACTACATAGACCACTTTCATAAATGGCTGCCAGATTAATATTCTTTTGTTTAAATTTAAATTAGCCCTACTGGCCTCGTTCTCCAGTACAAAATTCAAGAGAATACATTATCTCAAGCGAGGCCAGTAGGGCTAATTTAAATTTAAACAAAAGAATATTTAGACGGCAGCCATTTATGAAAGTGGTCTATGTACTTATCAGAAAGGGTGCATAAAATAATTATGGGATAAAATTAACACAAAAGCCACTTGTTTCAAAGCCAAGAGTTGGCATTAGAGTAATATTTTGGTAAATAATTATCAATAATTGTAAAGTTCTGAGAACTACATTATTTTGCTAAAACAAACTCACAGCGTGTTTAAATTGTTGTTCATAAGCAAAGTATTCATCTTCTCACCTGATTGTAACATAAAGAAATCCCAACGAGGATCCAACCAGTCTGTTCTCAGTTGTCAGACAGGCAAAAAATGGATAGAACAGGATCCCGTATACAAGTACAGTGACAATACTCTGAAAAACTAAACAGAGCAATTTTTTTTCTGCTGACTCGTGTTATATGATGAGTACCAGACTTCTGGGTGGGAGGTCAAGAGTTCAAGTTCCAGGCTGCACCAACACCCAGGGTCTTTAAAAGAATAACTGAGTAACATCAGCAAATGGTTAGATATTCTTGTCTTCTCAGATAAGGACAAAAAAACTGTGGGCCCTGTCTCCTACATCTTCTCTATGCTTTTATCAGGAGATGACTTGCAGAACCTGTGCAGGAACCTCTTGCAATAAGAGCAAAGATTGTAGCTCCTGACGCTGTGGGGAAGCTAAAGTGGGTCAGCCTGTCTGAATATTGCAAATAAATAAATAAATAAATAAATAAATAATCAATTTGTATTAAGTAAAGTTTGTTGATGAACTCGTAATGACCTACAGACTGACTTTAAAACTAATTTTAACTAAAATACCCGATTTAAAATCAGAGTGTTCGATAACTAACCTTGCACCCATCCGGCTGGGTCAGGCATCTGAAAAATTCCATATTTTGGATTGAGGAACATTCGCAGGCATGTGCTGGCAGTGGCTCCAAAAGTAACAGCGATGGTGTATCTGTTGCTAAATCCACCTAAAAAATTGAATGGTCTGAAAGGAAACCACATGAGCATTAAAAGTCAGTGGCACCTTAATATTACACTCACTTAAAACACACTTTCTTTAAACCAATTCAATGAAGGAAAGCCTCATACTGTTGAAGTTATGCATCTATACTTCGACTGGGATGACACAATTTCTTGATAGAAGAGGTGGGGCTCAATTTTTGATGGGTACTGTGTGTCACTAGCCTCTTAGAACCCCTACTCTGTTATAATCTATTCTTTGGCCAACTTCTGCACTAATGTAAATTTTTTACATCACCAATTTATGTTTGTATGTCTACCTTATAAAGCCATTTAAGAGGGTCATCCTAGGGGGCAGCAGGGATGGCCCAGTGGTGAGAGTGCTCAGTCTGCCCACCACTGTGGCCCAAGTTGATTCCCCCACCTGGCATCACATAAGGGTTGAGTTTGTTGCTGGTTCTCATCTTTGCTTGGAGGGTTTTTCTCCGGGTCCTTTCCTCCCTCCACAAAAACCAACATTTCAAATTCTAATTTGATCCAGAGACAGTGAACAAGAAGAGCCACCCATTTAGTGAAATGTCCATCACTAAATTATTTGTTATTTATTTATTTAATGCAAGCCCATTGATTATACTAAAACAACAGCACAAAACATGTTAACTTCTTTCAATGGTGAATCTTCCCATTTTTTAATCCCTGCTCATCAGAATTTTCTCGCTCTCAAAATCCTAAAAATGTGCGAGCCTATTTAATTAGTAACTATATTAAAAATTCAACCCCATCAAAGTTGCTCCAGTTTTGAAAATGTGACACCATCCCTCCAGCAGCACACAGGCCACCATTAATTAGCCAGAAATTAGAAGGAAGTACCCCACCACCCACCCCTCTGCTAGAGCACAACTACACAACTAGCAGTAACTTCTTTGAACAAGTATTTGAAGCTGGATGTCACTTAGATTTAAATGAAACAACTACCTTTTATGCAATGAGCAGTCTATATCTTACATAAAATTATAACATAACCAAAGTAAAGCGTGCGCTCTGATTGGTCAATTTAGCATCCCCCACTTGCCCATGGGTGTACGCTGCTGACGTGAGCAAATGCAAAGCCTATTTTTTTGCGCGCGCTTGTTTTTTCTTGTCACGTAAGATTTGTTAAATAAAAGGGAACTTTTTAGCAACAATTTATCAATGTTATATTATAAAACAAATGGTAAACACCACAGCGTACACTATTGAGTTATGGATGCACTTGGGAGGTTTACTAAGCATTCAAGGAGCTAGAGTCGCTCTCAGCTATCGCCTCGAGCGACACTTACGCTTCTTTCGTGCTTAGCAACCTCCCGCGTGCATCCATAACTCAATAGTGTACACTGTGGTGTTTACCATCTGTTAATTAGTGTCTTTCACTTTCTGATGGCATACTTCAGAAGAGATGTGGGAGTTTTTTACAAATTTTTATATTTGCCAGTAGTCTTCTGCTTCAACATTTTTTTTTTTAGTTTTTTGTTCCTCACTGCAGAATTGTCTTGATCCTTTTTTCTCTATCATTTACATTTTAATCAATTCTGTACTCACACTAGCAAACCAGGGTATCCACTGCAGTTTTGAAGTTTGAATTTGACCCTTCGCTTGAGAAAGGCCAGAATCAAAATGATGACAAGCTTAATAAAGAAAAAAAGAAGATAATTATCATTTGAAAATAAATTAAACTTTATACGGGGGTAATGAAACCCTAGGTGAGAGCAATCTGCATTTATAAACCCTTTCATTCCAAGAAGTGATCAATACATAATTCCTCTTTACAATATCAAGTAAACAAGTGATAAGAATTAAAAGGAAAAAAATCATGTTAGTTGATCCTGGCGGATATTGTATGGTAGACAGTAAAAATTACTAATGAGATCTTGGGAGTGAATAGATTAAGACGGGCCAAACAGGAATATCTTGCTAACAGCTTTTAAAGAGGACAAAATTACTTAAGCGCTGATTCAGGCTGAGAAAGAGGAAATTTTTCATTTAAATTGATAATTGATTACCCCAAGCAAAATTACTCAAACTTTAAAGCATTAAAATAGGTTTTCCTTGCCTAAAAGTACTGATTTTTCATTTATGGCAAATGTTTTTTTTGCAGGTGTGTTAACGTTTGTTGTACTTATCTAATGAAAATTACTTCTATCAATAGTTAACTTACAGCTGGACCAAGGCAACCAAGATCAAACCATATCCCTTTGATAACTGTGGAGCACCTAAATTGATAATTTTGCAGATTAAAAATCCGTTAACATCTCTCAAAAAACAACTTGACAGAGGCATCTTTGAAAAGACATTTGTTACACTTGTTTTATTTAGAAAAGACAGCTGTTTCAAAATTTCAGTATTTCATAGTAGAAAGGCAAGTTAAAAAGGTAATATTAGGTAATGCAGACAAAAGCAGGAACAAGGTGGTTCAGATGCCATTTATACCAGGCACATATGCCCCCACTTAAAGCCCAGGGCCCAGTTGTATAAACATATAGCGTTGTCTACCGGATAGAGTTTTATCCAGTGCATAGCGTTATCCAGCCTTCGAACAACCGCGGCCAGATGTCTTCTACTTCTGAGCCCCAAATTCAAATACAAGGTGGTACAGAAAACACCACTTTACTTCAAGGGATAAAAATATACATACCATTTAAAAAAAAAAAATTGAAATGGAATAAATAAATGACCAAGGCCTACTGTAATTTGTGACACAAAACAAAAAAAACAAAAAAAAAAAGGGGAAATCTTTAATTTGCGGGAGGGAAACTGTAATCTGCGAAACAAGAATCCGTGCGGAAAACGCCACTGGCCATAAGGATGATTAGGTCAGTTCTTTTCAAGTGTGGATTGCATACGCAACCTGCATGTAGCGAAAAAGAGCATAACAACTGTTACCTGTCTTAATGCTCGAACCCCAACCGAAATTGATGTTATTCAGAAACACGCAATATTTTCCACGCGATATTTTTCATGTCTGTGTCCGGTAAGGAAATGTCATTAGTCACGCCATCGAATCATCTATCAACTTCGGACATCGATGAAAGACACCTTGAACATGTAAACAGTACAGATGCAGCCTCACGCAATCTTTCAAATGTTAGATTTACATTTAATGGCTTAATGGCGCTATTTTTCTTTCACATGTAGTTGGAGAATTAATCTCTTCGCAAACGTAGTAGAGTGTAGAACGCGTAGATTTTCATTTCGCAAATCGAATATCTTCATTTCATTTCGGTTCGTTCGCAAATAAACCCTAGAGAAATTCGAGAAATATGGAAATAAGCCTTCAAAGCTACAACTGGATAGGAAGACTTAATGCGAAGGGTTGACAGCGCGACAAAAACTAAAATTAAAACAGGTCAGCGATCCTTTTCTCATAGAAGTGTAGTGCGATCGTCTGGGTGAGTGTAGTCCTGAGATCGAAGGACTGTTGTCGGTGATGGTGAGTTATCACCGCAGACAACAGTCCTTCTCAGGACTACACGCGCTCGGACGATCGCACTAAACTTTCACATGTTACTCTCTGGCTCAAACCATTTATTGTAGAGTTGTTACTAGATGGAATCATTAATCACCTAAAACAAAGCTTAGCCAATCTCTAAATCATTCTAATCATAATTGAAGAAAGCGTCTTTTGAAAGACTTTTTATGATGGGCCATTCCGAGCTAACCATACCATAACTATTACTGTTTATTGTCACTGAAAAACCCCCAAAGGAGTTGTCAGTAATAAATTTGTGACCGGGCACAGGATTTCGTACACTAACGCTTTACCGTTTAACGAATCAATCCGTTTACTATCCGTTTAAAACGGATCATTAAAGCGTTTAAACGCTTTCTTCATCCGTTTAAACGCTTTGCTCATCCGTTTGACGTTTTCGACAAAACGTTTAACCTATCCGTTTAAAATAAAATACATCCGTTTAACGGTTACTTGCATCCGTTTAACGAGGAGAGCGAGATTTGTTTTCATGATTATGCAAATTTATTTCGATTCACGTGTACGGCAAAATTTACAAAATCTGTGGCTATCGAGTTTCTCATCTTTTATTTCCGTCGATTGAAAGGAAACGGAAATTGCTTTATAAAAGCTGTAATTACACATTACTTTACGAAATCGAATGCAAGATGAAACACGAGCGAAAGAAAGTTGAGTTTTGTTACATGCGTATGCAAAATTGTTTCGATTAACCGACGGTGAAATCTACAAAATCAGCGGCATTTCTTAACGTTTTCACTTGATAGTGCGTTTTCATTTCAGTCAATACGTAGAAGAAACAATGTAGGAACATGAAAAAAAAAAAACGACTTTGCTTCTCAACTCTATTTTCTTTCTATCGAGAATGTTCAGTCCACATGGTATGATTGACAGATTGCTTCCTCTTCTTATACAAATTTTTAAACGCATTGCGAGCTCTCCAGGGCGAGATTCGCTCTCGGCTCGCTTCACTCGCCAGTGGATAGCTTAACGGCAGGCTAGTAATTTCATTTTACTTAGTTTTCTATCGTTGTCGGTCGAATATTAGTAGTATGAAACGTCAGTGTTCCGCATGAACAATTCGTATAATTGTTCGCAACGGTTTCTGATCGATATGTGCATGGCTTTCCGCCGTTCTTTATCCCTCCTCATTCGTTCAAGGTTTTTGTCCATCCGTTTAACGAATAATTATAGATGCTGTTCAACCGTTTAACGTTTTAAGCCATCCGTTTATTTTTTTTCTCGGCCGTTTAACGGTTTACGAATCGGTTTTTGGATTTTGCTCTACCGTTTAACGCTTTGGACTATTCGTTTAAACGGACATGCAAACCGTTTAAACGCTCTTACTACCCGTTTACTATCCGTTTACAAACCGTTTATTTTTACCCGTTTAACGGAAAAGCGTTAGTGTACGAAATCCTGTGCCCGGTCACTTTAGTATTGTGCGGTATTGAAACAAACCATAAGAAACCACATTCAAGCCTAGTCGAATACAGAACGCATTCATGAAAAATAGTACTTACCCCTGGGAAGTGTTCTTCGCGGAACTATCTGTCATTTTCAATGCAATCTGGGCAACTGGGTGTGTTTCAACCTCGCTTGTTTAACAGCTCCACGTTTATGGAGGGCTCACTTAACTCTTATTGTATCCAGTTTCCCGGAAAATTAGCGGATGAGAAATTGCAGGGGTCTGGAGGGGAAGTTGGTGATCGCTGACAGAGGTACAGAAGATTTGCGCAATATTTATTATTTTTCCTTGATTTTTACCCTTCATATATACTTGGCTTTTAGCATAACATAAACTGCTTGCTCTTTATTGTTTATATTACTGTCCAATACTTGATATATTATCCGCGTGACATAATGAACATAGTACGCATCATCTATTTGATAAAGTCAGTTTCATAGCGGATGCGGGCTCTATAACCTGATATAGCATCCGCTTGGAAACTGTATATAATATACGCTGTAGTCACTAACGAAGGAGACCCCTACATTTGTGATACCCCAAACTACAGCAGATCTCCGGCAAAGTGAACTATACAAAGCGAACAATGTTCTTTCTTCTGAGTTAGTCTGACAGTTTTACACTGGAATGTCAAAATTAACGCTCTCAAGAGTCACAACAGTCGCCGTGACATGTCGGCCTTGGCAGCGGTACTTTATAAGAGATGGGTTGCGCAAGAGAGTCAAGGCCAGGAGCCAGCGGTTGACGGCCTTTTGAGACATGCGCGGCTGACGGTACTCCTGACTAAAGCCTAAAGGACAGAAAGACAGACACGGCAACGTAAGCTGCGTTTGATAGGTCTGGACGAGAGGTGGGAGGACTTCTTCGGGTACTTCATTTACCTATAATCCTTCAGCCAAGACCCAGTCCTTTACCGACGAATCGAAACTGACCAATCACGACAGACTCGCATCAGTCGAGTCTTACAGCCAATCACACCAGTCACATCACGGCTAAACTGACCAATCATTTCACACGAACTAAACCTCTGACACTCGACTGACAACAACTTTTTATTTAACTCAGGTTCTCGAAATCTCAGTCAACACTACCAGCAAAGTGCTTTTTAGGACTGCTCTCACCCGATCAAATGTCACCCCCAGGTTCAAACCATTAACTGTAATGAAATGTTTGCTTTGGATCGCACACGGCAACGATGGTAGAGCGTAGATGTCTCAGGCATATTTCTACAACGATGAAATTTAACTGAATTGTGGACGAGTGTGATCAATAGGCGAAAATCCGTTATTCTAAATAGTACGTTTGGAATGACAACGAAAACTCATTTGGGTAAGTATAACAAACCTTCAGAGCGTCCTGTCCCGGCGCCGAGCCTACGATATACAGGCTTAGCCGGAGATCCTACAAAAAAAAATGGATGCCTTGAAACATGGTACTTCAAAACCACTTTTAAAGTTATTAATGGATGCTTGAGATGTTTCTTGTTCGGCCTATGAAAGGCTTAAAACTACTATACATCACCCGAAATACAATCATTTTCTAAAAGTAACTGTTAGAGAAATACATGTCGGTTTCTCAAAAAACTGTGCGAACTAGGAAAGCTGAGAGGCTAATTTTCAGTATTTCCGCATAAACAGTGCTGTTTTTCTATTTTATTTTATTTTTATCTTATAGTAGAAACAAATGCACCAATTGTCGCCAAGCTATTGTAGCCCATTGGTCTAACCGCTCGTTTGTGCTTACGCTCGTCTTTCCATTTATCAATTCTACTAATCTGAATCCTAGAAATGCATTATCCGAGACGGAGTTAAAGTTTATCAGACAGCTTACTTACGCTCTTGCAGGGGCTGGTGACCTTTTTGTCTGTCAATAAGCAACTGGCAGAACACCAGCATCACGGGATGTCTGTGGGCAACCAGCACAGTCACAAAACCAAGGTATGCGACAAAGGCTGAATAGGAAATCAAGAAGCTTTGAAGTAAGCAATGAAGGTTAGCCAAAATCTCGCTGTTTTTGCGCGAGCATAATGGCAGCTCTAAAAAAGACCTGCGCGACCCTCTCGACCAATCAGAAGTCGCTACTGAGCCACTGCTGTTTTCTGCGTTATGGGTAATTAGATGTTCTCGCCTTCAATTCTTGCTCGAAATTCCTTGTGTGGCTTAAGTGTTATCAACGAACGGTTCATTCATTCGTTGTTTAGAATATGCTGTTTTAGGGAAGAGCGAGCAACATGGCAATAGAATAGTTGCATATGTTGTATATCTCCCTTCACATATCCTCGGCCTCTTATATCGCCTGTATCGGATGCCTGCTCCATACCTTTGTCCCAAGCCTGGAATCCTTGCATCAGTGATGTTCGGTCAATGCGCGAGATGAATATCACTCCCAAGAGCATGCCCTTTAGAATTCGCATGAAACCAGAGAATAGTCCAAGAATTATGTTGTAGAAGAAGAAAAAGTACGACAGGATGGAGAATAGTCGCCTGAAAAAGGGACCAAAAAGAAAATGTACACGATAAGGGCTGAGTATTTTAAGCTTTGTGACCTATAGCCAAGATGTGAATCTAGAAGAATTGCTAATCAATTAGAAGCAATCAGTACATCAGTATAAACAACAACCACAACGAAAATACAACAAAAACGAAAACAACACCTACCACCACCACAACAACATCAACAACAACAATAAAAATTATAAATAACAACAACAACAATAACAATAAAAATGTAAACTGATGCCCAAAATGTTCTCATCTAAGACATCTCTGTTGGCGAGTTTTGACGCCGACGTTGAATTGCTAATTACATACATAAGCTACAAAGCAATACAATTTTCGTGCGTGATTGGTCATCAGCAACCCAATTTGAGCACTGATATGATGGTGTATAGTGCACGTTAAGCTTGTAATTAGACATTTCACACAAAATGCCTGTGTGACAATACGCGCTATGCAGGCTGTTATAATTTCGTCAATCATTTAATTTACTGCAGACCCAATTGGATTCCACTCGGTCCTATTATTAGGAACAAAGGAGTGGTTTTTGATGAAACCTTGTCACTGGATAGGCATGTGAGTTCCGTTTGTAAATCTGCTTTGTTCCATCTTTGGAATATCGCTAAGATCAGAATGAATTTGACTTCTGAGAGCACAAAGATCCTCGTTCATGCTTATGTTATTTTGTCGTCTGGACAATTGTAACGCACTGCTCCTCGGTTCACCCAAGTATATGATTCAGAAGCTCCAGCGCGTTCAAAACTGCGCTGCACGCCTCGTAACTGAGCAACCTAGGACTGCACACATTCGCCCGTCCTTAAGGAGCTACACTGGTTACCTGTGGAGCAGCGAGTTACCTTTAAAGTATTACTGTTAACTTTTAAAGCTCTCAATGGTCTTGCGCCTCTGTATCTAAGTCAACTTATAGTCCCATATAGCCCTACAAGAAATCTTAGGTCAGCTAGCAAACATTTATTAGAAGTACCGAATGTGCGCCTGAAGAGCTATGGGGACAGGGCCCTCTCGGTCTCTGCCCCAAAGCACTGGAATGATATTCCCTTAGACATTAAATTAAGTCGATCAGTTGATGTCTTTAAATATAGATTGAAAACGTATTTTTTCAGACTTGCTTTTAATTGATTTTGCCTTGGTAAGATTGTTAGTTAGATATTTACTACATTGTAAAGCGAAATAGAGCTTTTGTATATACCGCTATAGAAATAAAGTTATTATTATAATCATTATTATTACCATTCATAAGTATCAGCGCGTGCTTGTCCTGAGAAGATCAGTTGTTCAGGACAAGTGCATCATATAACAACAAATTCAGCTTAGACTGATATACAACGATACCTGTTATCAATCGTGACAGTTATACTCGGATAGGTTGAGTCACGGAAGACAAAACGTGTCAGAAACAACTGGAACAACATCAAAGAAATAATCAAGGCCAAGGTGGGTCTGCAAAAACAACATTTCGTGGGTTACGCGTAGAGGATAAGAACTTGGATTCTTTCTTTCAAAGAGCTTTGAAGTCGAACAATATGAAGCCAATTTAGTCACGAAGCTCTGAACCTGCAAAGATGTTACTGTATCTTGGTTTGATACTTGAACAATCTTTACAGTTGCGTTGTACGTGTAATAGAGCAGTTTTCTATTCAGTGTCAAAAGTTATCTATGATTACTTTGGTTTTGTTTAACTTCGCTCTGTAATTGGTAAAGAAAGCCGGCTCGCGTCACCCTCTCAACCAATCAGAATCAAAGATTAAACGAATTGTGATTCAGTCACTCGCGTTTTCTGCAGTATTTCCAGAACGATCGCGATAACCAGATGATGACGATGTAATGCAGTCATATCACTATCATTCTTAAGATTTAATTCAATGCAACACGTACATCGGTAAAACTTACATGAAAGAAATTCCGGTGCCTTTCAAATATGTCCAAACTTCTGGGGTAAGGAATTCTTTCGGATCTTTGAAAATGATCGCCATAGCAATGGCCACAATTGACAGAAAAATAGACAGAGTCCCAAAACCTGAAAAAAAGAAGATAAACCATCAAAGAACTTTCTGATGACATTCCATTTGTATCAGGTTCCTTGCTTAATGACGGGCCCACCAACCAGTATAAACACATGATTTAAAATGCGCGAGTTCATGTAAACTTTTACTTCTTCATAATGACCATGTTGCTGTTAAACTATTGTTAGATCATAACCATCCATGGTCTACATTCCAAAACCTACGAAAGACATGGTTAAGAAGTATATCTTATAATACAAGAGCACTCTACTCTGGAACACGCTTGGTAATGACGGGAGAATGCACAGCTCATTGGAAAATTTAAAACAATTTATTAAAAATGTTAAAAATAATGATGATAATAATTTATTAGTATGTAATGTAGGTAGATTAGTATGTGTATCTAAGCAACTGCACACCCACCCACCCCTCCCCTAACTCGACCTTAACCCTAACTTTTCATCAGTTGACTGTTGTCGGGTTAGGGGGGAGGGGTGGGTGTGTAGTTGCTTAGATACTGATAACTATCCTTCAAACGAGCAGAGGAACAAACAGAGGGTTTGAGGTGAGGACACTGTAAGACATCGAATTGATTTCCTCGTACCAATTATAGTGTAAGCTATGTGAAATCCTGAAAATCGAAGACTCTTTCCCTAGAAAGAAAAATATATATATACACTGACATGACATTTATACGTCATTTAGTTATCCTAGAAGTAAAAAGGACGTTCATGAACAAATTATTTGCAACTTGTGCATTACACCATGAATAGAAGTCTCAAACTAGGGACTCAAACATTTTTCGTTTCGAATTCTAAAATAACTTCGTTTTCCATCATCATCACCATCATCAGTATAATATTGTCGTTTTTGGTTTTGTTATTCTATCCTAATCATCTTGTTTATGATTGTTATCATTACCCTCAGTGTTATTGTCACTATTATTATCATTATTAGTATTAGCATTACTATCTTTATTATCATTATTGTCATGATTACTAATATCATCGTTATTATTGCTCTTATTATCATTATTATTATTATTATTATTATTATTATTATTATTATTATTATTAGTGCAGTAAATGGTTTAAACCCGGGGCTAACATGTGAAGGTGTAGTCTGATCGTCCGGGTGAGTGTAGTCCTGAGAAGGACTGTTGTCGGTGGTAGTGACTGACTTTTCGACAACCTTTGCGGAAGTCATCATCCGAGTCGCTTGACTATTCTTGATGTTCGATTGTGCTTAATTCTTAGTTCAAATATTTTCTGTAAATAATGTACATTTCTTTAAAGTTTAATAAAATTATCATCATTATTATTAGCAATAAATTATCATTACTACTGCTATCATTATCATTATTACTTTCATTATCATTATTACTACTATCATTATCAGTATTATTATTATCGTTATTACTATCATCACCTTTATCTTTCTTATCACCATTATCAACATTTTGATTGTCATTTCTTTACCATTATCACTATTTCAATCAAACTATGTTACCTAGTCCTTTTGTACCCACAGTCGTTTGGCTCACAAATTCAGACAATTTGTACCGAGTTTGCGCAAAGGCAACCCCAAGCTCGCAAAATGAGCCACCGTAAATAAGCAATTAATTTACACCGTGTAATGGGTAAAATATAAGGATTTGTATGGAAATGAACAGTTGTTCTCAACCTAAAAATCTGAACTAGTTTTCGTAAAAACAAACTTAGCTCGCTTCTCTATTCTAGCGATCTCTAAACTGACCTTACCTTAACCATGCTTAATAATGGAACGGATGGATTCAGCTGACTGGGTACGAATGTTCCCAGCTTGGCAAGAATCAACTGGTAACGCACGCAAAATATAGAGCGCCTTTTGTAACATACGTCACTTAGCCAAAGTACGTACCACTGAATTTGCAGGTGTCAAGAATAGGTCCTGAGAAAATGTTGCTTGCCCTCGATATAACTGAAGCACGTGTTCTCTAGAATGAATGTTGAAACATTACACGTGGGCACGCGGATACTGAAATAATTTACAACAACAACAGCTCCATTTTGCAAGAGTACAATTATTGTGACGCAACTGATTGTATTTTGATCTACTCAAAAAAACAAACAAACAAACAAAACAAAAATACGAAGTAATAAGTTCTTACTAAAACATTTAGTGACAAAAACGAGCGATAAAAAATATGAACAACGTTTAGACTGCTCCACGGTCATTTTCAAGTTAGAGTTCATGAGTAAATTTACGCATATATATAATTTCTGAAAAAATGGAATGAAGGTAAAAGCTAAGTATTTACATCTAAACAACAGAGCTAAGAACTAATAATATCAAAGTGCAAAACTGAAGTGTAAAAACAAAAATAGACAAAAACATTAGCAAAAAAAAATTTCCAAAAAAAAAAAAAAATCAGCCTTTTTCAAATCGAGTCCTGGTGCTCATCCTTTCATGTGATAATATGTTTTCATTCACAAGCAATTTAAGCTCAATTTCACAAAAACGGTTGAGCACCAGGCGTCGTTTTGAAAAAGAGGCCAAAGGAAATTCGGAAATAGCTCATTTGCATCCAGTGAGTGGAAGGAATCGTAAGAGTGAAGAGTCCTCCACGATAAAAAAAAAAAAAAAAAAAAAAAAAAAAAAAAAAAAAAAAAAAAAAAAAACTGAGAAGACAATGACCGGCTCACCAGGGGCTTCAGAGTTTCCAAAATTAGACGAAGACTCACCGATGGCATTTCATGAAGTGAAGCAACATCAAAAGAGAAATGACAGCAGACAAGACAAGTCCTGCTTCTATTCCGCCTGAAGAAAAAATAAAGAGAACTTAACCAAAAAAAAAAAAAAAAACAGGGTGAAACCCCGTTGGAGAAATGCAGAAATTGGCAAGAATGTTGGACAAAATGAAGAACAATGAGTTCATAATTATGATTAAACTTTGCCTTATTGTAAGATTTTATATAAGCAGGGCATCCATTGATAACAGAAGAATTTACCATAGACGACGTCCATATAATTAGCCCAGCTGGTGTCACCATTGTCCTTGTAGATTTGAATATATTTCCTTCTAAGTACGTCCATATAGGAAAGAATTGCCATGAAAACCTGAGAAGAAAGTAACACACGAAAAAGTACCAGCATACATAAAATGCCTGCATGCATGCACGCAGACATGCATGTATGTATGTAGGCATATATGCATGCATGTTTGTATGTATGTCGGTAAGATGAAAGAAATAAAAAAAAAGAGTTAATAGTGATGAGTATGATAAACAAATGAACACGGTGACAAAAAGGATGACGATGATGATGGAGATGACGCCATTCATTCCGTCACCAAGTCATTCTGCCACCAAAATATTAGATATGCCAACTTCTGGAGATCTCAAATCTGGAAATTTGTTTTTCTGACCTCCTACCCCCTCCCCCACCCCCCATCCCCTTTATCGCCTTGAAATATGTACTGTGTACATAAGTCATTATGTGGACCTTCGAATATCAGTGAGCGCGCCGAGCAATTTCTCAGGAAAAACGTGGATCTATCTGTGAGGGACTTCAACTGTTTGAATACTGATCCAATCAGAATCTCGCTTACATAGGAGTAACGAAGAAGAAACTATTTTTTTTTTTTGTTTACAACGAACAACGAGCATCACGCATGAAAATGAAGCCAGAAACCGTAATACAAGCACAAGGAGGCAGATGATTTTGGAATTTTGGAACAAAGGGAGCTTAAATCTTAGTTTTGGTGGGCAACTGATCCAAACTTCCTTTTGTCCGGAAGTTTTGGTGACCCGTACAGGAGAGCGGGAGACTGGACTCCAGCATAATCCGGGAGAGTTGGCATATATGCAAAATCTCCAGTTGTAAAAGAAATAAAATCCGACTAACCTGAAAGACCATTAAAGCGCTCACCAGCGTTGTTGAAATGAATTGCGTCGAAAATTTGAAGTCTAAATCCAAGAAATAAAAATAATTGTAAGAAATAGACAACTTTTTTGAGCATAGACTTTTTTCGGCATGCTTATGCCATCTTCAATCAATGAGTAACAGAACGTGAGTAATTATATAACAGACAATAGATGAATAAAATATTTACAGTATGATGTAATACAAAAGCGGGTACCAATTACAACGTGACACCAAACATCAAAGGTGTGAACTACAACGCTAGAAAAGTGTTATAATGTTGTAATTGTTTGTTAAGTTCAGGTTTGATCTTATTTATATAAAAAGCTTCTTTGAGTTTTAAATCAATTGAGTTGTTAGCAGAATCCAGAATACTAAAGCAAGAAAGGGAGTATTTGTTCTTACAAGAAGGAGATGTGTTGAAATGCTTAAAAATATGCGAGTTTTTATCGCTTTCCGTATGCTCTTTTATCCTGGTAGAGAAGTGGCGACTAGTTTCGCCAATATCAACTAGTTTATCAATTTTCTTGAGCGGGATGTAATTTCCATTAGATTGGCGAAACTAGTCGCCACTTCTCTACTAGAATAAAGGAGCACACGGAAAGTGATAAAAGCTTGCATATTTTTAAGCATTTCAACACGTCTCCTTCTTGTAAGAACAAATACTCCCTTTCTTGCTTTAGTATTCTGGATTCTGCTAACAACTCAATTGATTTAAAACTCAAAGGAGCTTTTTATATAAATAAGATCAAACCTGAACTTAACAAACAATTACAGCATTATAACACTTTACTGGCGATTTAGTTCACACCTTTGATGCTTGGTGTCACGTTGTAATTGGTACCCGCTTTTGTATTACATCATACTGTAAATATTTTATTCATCTACTTGTCTGTTATATAATTACTCACATTCTGTTACTCATTGACGGAAGATGGCAAAAGCATGCCGAAACATGTCTCTCAAAAAAGTTGTCTATTTCTTACAATATTTATCATACTTGCTACTACTGAGACCAAATAAAAAAATTAAATTAAAAACAAAAGACTCAAATATAAAACATGTGTTAACAACAAACGTCATTGTGTATCAGTCAAATCATCTCCTTATCCGAATGATTCGCGAATAAAATATACCATACCTTTCCTTGGTGTGTAAAAACGACGAAGTAGCCTTGAACACCAATTCAGTTCCACCATATTCGCCCTGTGAAGGCAAAACAAAAAGAAATTTTACCAGCGATCCCGAACTACAAGAAAATAATAATAATATATCTATTTGAGTAAATGAAAATAGGAAACATCGACTACACTATCAATTCCAACTACTTACGGAACTGATCCTGGATTCAAAAGTTCCGTCATGTAAGTGATCTCCGTCTCTCTGGCCAAACGCGTATCACGGATTTCATCGCCACCCTGGAAAAGAAAAGATTTTTTCAGTGAGCAAAAGTTTCCACACATACTTTAACAACAGTTTCCCTTATCTGAACGTGGCTTCAGACAACTTATAAAGTACACAGAGGCAGGAAGCAGTTACTCCAACCAAATATATATTCAACCTTAAACAGCTTGTTTGTAGCCTGCGCACACTTCTTTGAGAAGGTTAGCACGAAAATCGCGAATTATCGGCGATATATCGTGCGATATTGAGCACTTTTCAATGGAGTGTCGAAAGTAATCCAGGATGCTTATCCGTGGTTGGTTTGTTTTTGCTTCACCTAGCTCTGTGATTGGTCCAGAAAGTTAGTGTCACTCTTTCAACCAATCAGATGTATGACTAAATGTAATGTAATGTAATGATTTATCTAATGTCGAAAACGTGGGAAGTGCTTGCGTAATCTTCCGAGCCAGAGGCTCATGTTAAAAACGCTCGACAAACTAAGAAATACGAGGATTATCCAAATAGAAGTATTAAGAGAAACTTTAGAACATCTAAATTTAAGAAAAAACATTTTGCTCCTTCTATTATAAAAATTAAACAAGTAATCACATTGTTCCTCGTAAAATTAAGGATTAATATCACTTGTGTTTTCGGAAGTTGCAGAAATTGCCCTCGTCGCTGCGCGACTCGGGAAAGTTCAGCAACTTCCGAAAACACGCGTGATATTAATCCTTAATTTTACTCGGCCCCATGCGATTACCTAAACTAATCCTGGTTTTTTCAGCATGATTGCCACGTGGGGCTTGAAGGGAAAATCCCGATCTAATGTAACATCAAGAATCTTGAGAGTTGGTTCAATTTCGATGGAATTATCACCAATTAAAAAGACTATATGGGTACTGAGATTTCCCCAGAGTCATTCCCTGAGTTTTAGTAGCATTTACTTGCAGGTAATTCGCAGTGAACCAGAGGGTTAATCTTTCTATATCTTGATTCAGTGTAGATTCAAGTGAGCAGGGTTTTATTCTCATGGGCTATAAATTGCGTTGTGTCGTCAGCATATAGAGATAGGGAGGAAGATCCAGCTGAGTAATTAACATCATTCACGAAAATATTAAAAAAAAGTGGGCCTAGAGGGCTCTCTTGCAGCACTCCACAGCAAAGAGGCAGCCAGTTTGAAACCTTCCGATTACTTTTTACTCGTTGAAAGCGGCCTGATAGATATGACTGAATCAGTTTTAAGGCCAAATCATGAACGCCGTAAGCTTTCAGTTTAGTTAGTAGTGAATTATGGCAAATCGAGTCAAATGCTTTGGATGGCTCAATAACGACCACCGCCACATATTTTTTAATGTCAAGAGCCTGGCGCCAATCATCAGTTAGCTTCAAAAAAGCTGAACAGTAAGAATGCCCACGCAGGAATTCTGACATATTATCCGAAGAGACTGGTGTGAATACGCTATATAATTGTTCAAATTGTAGTTTCTCAAACACCTTGGGTATAACTGATGAGACACTAATTGGGCGATAATTCGTCTTAGATGTTTCGTCATCTTTCTTATGGACAGGAGTGACGTTAGTAAGTTTCTACTGATATGGCAACTCGCCTACATCGATACATTAATTAAAAAGTTTAGTAATAGGTCCAGCTATGACTGTCGCGGCAGTTTTAGCAGCTTGGGTGGTATTTCATTGGGACCAGCTGGCTTTCGAACGTTTAGATTGGAGAGAATTTCAGAGACTCGAGCAACATTGACTGGTTGAAAGGAAAAATTGGCTCATCCTCGGTGTAAAAACCTGTGAAGCTCACGAGTGACGTAAAACAAAGACAACAAAACATTATAAACAATAGCGTACAGCAAAACAATACCTCATGAAACAAAAAAAAGCTCGTCAGGTTCTCACACCGAGGATGACCAGAAAAATTAAATCTGGGTGCTTTCGTCCTAATATTGACAACACTGGTGTGGCTAGAAAATTCATCCACGTAATGAACTAAAACCAATCACGACTTGGTCGCCCGCGTTTTCCCGCGCTTTGAACAGTTTGGTTGTTTCTATTTTGAGTTCTCATTGGCTCTTAAAGGTATTTTCCTTTATTCTAATTGGACGCAACGCACTCCTTCCCGAAGCCATCGCCAGGAATCGAGGACATTTTGCTCCCGCATTCATTGGTCAGCGGATTGCAGTCGGATGAAAACAAAAATAGTGGTTAGGACAAGTTCCATATTAAATGTTGAGCGATTTAAGTTCTGTGGACCTTCTTCATGGAGAAAAAAGGAAAAAAAACAACTTTAAACTCTTGGTATTTTTAAAGCAGAGCGACTTATAGCAATTTGCTGTCTGATGTAATGCAAGAGACAATATGTACTAAACTTCAATGTCCATTCAAACTGGCTTTATTTGTAATCATCTACGGATGTCAGACATTTTGGAAATTGTAACTTAAACCACTTGCATTAAGTAATTGGAAGATCTAGGCAAATCTTACTTGAAAAGGGCTTTTTCTCCCAGTTGAAAACACAGTTCAACGAACGTACTATACAGATCTCTATGATCTGCTTCCTAATTTTCGCGTGAGAAAATAAAATTATTCACGGCTCTACTTAAATATGAGAAGGTCTGGATTGAGTTTATTTCCCGTCAAACATTGCTGAATAAGAAAAACAAATATGGCGACAGTTTGAGGGTTTCGCAGAGGGTTTTTATTTAAACGCTTTCCCTTCTGGTGCGTTCTCAAGGATGGTCTCAGATCACGGACTCCACAGAGCAAAAATAACAGTTTTCAAGCTCCTTTGCAAGTATCTTATTGTCAAGAAATGTCTCTTTTTATGGATGATTTGCTTACTTCGAACTTCCCTTTATTCAATGCGAGTTGGAGCTAGTTGACTTCTTGGAGGGTTGCTTCTCAAATCGACGATCCTTTGCTATGGATTACGCTATATTTGAAACAGACTAGAGGTAATGACTAGCCTCGAATGTCGCACATTGCTGATATTGCTGGAATTAGACAAACAGCTTTTGAATTATTTTTATGCTAGAAGTACAGCTTAATCTTTACTGAACATGTTTCGGGTCGGAGCAGGGGAATACTCTGACTCGTATATGTTGTATTTTGGATTTTTGTGGAAATTCCATACATTTCCTTACACGATTTCGCCGCCATTAACTTCTCAATACGCACGCGCGTCTTGCATTTTGACCCAAATTTCTGGCAATATGTTATTAAAAGAACACAATAGTGGCGATATGCTGTTGAACCTTTAAATCAGGTTTTCCCAAAGCGATACATCGTTATCAACGATACACATGTATCGCTGCAACTGAAGATTTTTTTTTTCGTTGAGTACCTTGTTTCCTTAAGCAGATTTGTAGGAAAATTCCATTTTTTTTGGGTTTCCATATTTTGCGAAGGGGCGTCTTTTTCTTTGAAGTTTAACGCAGGAAATCGGCGCACGGCCGACCAGAATTGATCCCCTCGTGTTCCTCGCAAGTGACTTACCCTTATTTCAGATGAGAACCACTTCTTTCGCACTTCACGATAGAGCAGGACACCAAACCTTATCCAAATGAATGCAAGGCAAAGGTTGGTTGGAACTGACCCTAGATATCTCAGGTAGAACAATTCCCTCAAATACTCTCCCTAGACAAGAAATAAGTAAGAAAATGGATAAATAAGGGCTGTCATTACTTAGCACCTTTGAGGAGCTGATTTGATTACATTCTCAATCTAGAAAAATCTGAAGTGAAAACTGCACACTTTGACAAGTCTTGCCAGGAAAAAAAAACACTGGTTTTAAGAAAATGAAAACAAATGCTTTTTTATTGGTTTGCAGTGGCGGATCAGACCTTGAGCTAAAAGAAGAACCCATTTTTCTTTCTGTGTAACGCCTGCCCGAATTCTTCTTCCCTCTGTATTTATTTATTTTTACCCAAAGGAGGGGAGGGAGCTCTGTGCCCCTCTCCCCTAGATCTGCCCTTGGTTTGTTTTGTCCGTTTGTTTGTTTGTTTTTTCTTTTATCATTATGATATTATATTGCTATAGACCGTAGAGAAGTTTGGTTTATTTGTTTAATATCACCTTAAGAATAATCAACTCAAAAACAAAAAAAGCCAAGAACATTTTTTAAAATGTACAACTTTTCTGGTTTCCTTTATATCTTTACCTCATAGTACCTTGCACACTGAAAATCCATCACCAGTTTGACGCTGAATCTAAGAAATCATCCATGCAGGTTTGTTTTCAATTAGTCATCCATTTTATCTCAATTATTTTGAAAATGTAGTGCACTTCTACTGTCAGTGGTAAAGCAGAGTTCTTAATATCAGTAACCACATTTCCAACACTCCTCTCTATGCAGTATAACTTTGGTTATACTGCATTTATTAGAGAATTAATGTAACAGGGGTTCACCAGTCACATAGTGTAAAGCCGTGATGTGTTCACTACTTACTAGACCATGTACAAAACATTGTCCAAAATTAACACAAACGACACTTTTTCTTCAATAATTAATATTTTAAACTCAAGAGTTGTAAAATCTGCATTAGAGTAAAATCGTAATTAAGCATTAATAATAATTGTAAAGTTCTGAGAACTACGTTTGCTAAAACAAACTCACCATCTGTTTAAATTGTTATTTATAAACAAAGCAGAAATGGCTGACTCACCTAACTGTAACGTAGAGAAACCCCAGCAAGGACCCAACCAGTCTGTTCTCAGTTGTCAGACAGGCAAAAAATGGGTAGAACAGGATCCCATATACCAGAACAGTGATAATATTCTGAAAAACTAAACCGAGTAATTTTTTTAAATTATTTTCTGCTAGCTCATGTTGTACAGCTGTGAGGGATGTCAAGAATTCAATTTTCAGACTGCATGCACCACTGAACACACAGGCTGGTCCTAAAATAATTAAGTGAAATGTACTGCCTTTGCTATGACACTTGAAAATGGTTAGGCACCCTGGTCTTCTCTGATAAGGATTAAAAGCTCTTTTCCTCTGACAAAGGGCTAACGCTTGAAACGTCAGCTTTGAAACTCAGTACAGTGGCCAACGTAGGCCTAGTTTATACGTCGCGCTACAGTCGAATTTAATTCCATTAAATTCGTCGTTCCGTCGACGGAAATCGTGGCGTGGTTTTATATGTCGAAATCAGTACGATCGAATTTAATTCTCTTCCCAAATGCGGTGCCTCTGGTCAGAGGTGTCATTTTGAAACAAACATGGCGCGGTTAAAATACATTAAGAAAATGTAAGCATTTCATTCGACGCGTCGCTAGTGCGACGTTAAAACTGAAGACGCGTTATCGATATTTTATCCGTCTTACCAAGACCGATTAAACGTCAAGGACGAATGTAATTTACCAGACGAATTTAATTCGTTTTAGACGTCGCGCTATCGTCGAATTTAATTGCTTGTGAGACCTTGAATGAAATTTGTCTGAATTAAATTGTACTGTAGCGCGACGTATAAACTAGGCCTTACATCGTTAACTCAGTTGATAAAACCAAAACGACATAATAATTAAAGAAACCACAGACTTCTAACAAAAAGTAACAAATGTAGCTCCCACTGCTGTGGTCTGGCCTTGTTATGTTGTTAAAGCTGAACTGGGCCATCCTATCTAAATATTGCAAATTAATATAATAAATATATATTCATATAAGTAAAATTTATTGATAAACTGTAATACTGACCCATGGAAACTGATTTAGATTAATGCTACCTTAAAAGTCAGTTTGACTTTAAACTAATTTAAATTATGAGAAAGAAATAATTGATGTAAAATCAGTATGTCTCGGTATGACCGCTTACCCTGCACCCATCCGGCTGGGTCAGGCATCTGAAAAAGTCCTTCTTCTGGATTAAGAAACATTTTCAGGCATGTACCTGCAGTGGCTCCAAAGGTAACAGCAATTGTAAATCTGTTGCTAAAACCACCTAAAAAATTAAATGGTCTGAAAGGAAACCACACTAAATATTAGTAGTACTAACACAGCTAGTTTAATAACTCACTTAAAATACACTTTCATTAGACCAATTCAATAAAGGAATGCCTCAGATCATTTTAGTTATCTATTCGGTTTAGGCTAAGACTAGGATGGCACAATTTCCTGATAGAAGAGGGAGGGGGTACTTGGTTCAATTTGTTGCTGGATACAGTATGAGCCACTGGCCTCTTGGAACCCTACCAGGTTATAGACTACTTTTTTGTGGCCATAATCATAGACTCCATTTGGTCACTTCTTGGCAAGTGCAATTTCTGCAATCCCAGCTAAGTCATGAATTTCTGTTTAACATGTGTCTACCTCGTAAAGCCTTTTTAAAGTAGTTCTTCCTCTAATGCAAGCTGATTGTCAAAGAATAAAACAACAGCACAATTAAATTTGTTGATCACTGTCAACTTTTTAAAAATTCTTCTCATATTGACTGTAGACCTCTGCCACAACCCAGTTTTTTTTTAGTTTGTTGACCTTCGATGTATGTTGTAATCTTTTTTCTCCTATCTAAATGATCATTTAAATTTTAATCAGTTCTGTACTCACATCAGCAGGCCAGGATATCCATTGCAGCTTTGAAGTTTAAATTTAACCCTCCGCTTGAAAAAGGCCAGTATCAAAATAATGACAAGCTTGAAAAAAAAAATTATCAATTGAAAATTCAAAAAAGTTTACATTGGGGTAATGAAACACCTGTATTATCATCATTTTTTTTTTTTTTTAATATTGGACCAAATGAAATTTTTACCTACAGGAACCCTTTTACTCCTAGAAGTGACCTTGACAATTCTTAATTTTACTCGGCCCCATGCGATTAAAACCCTCACTCGTGTGGAAGCATGGAAATCACGGGCGACATTTTCCCTAAAGTGTTATCAACTTTTTTACTTTCTATCTCAAATATCAATAAATGTATGTTCCTTTTCCTCTTATAAATATCCAAAATGTGAGGCAACTACTCGATAAAACTATCCCATCGAGTTAAGGAGAAAATCGCATTTTTCGTATTATTATCATTATTTTCTACTGCAAGTGTGTAATGTTTTTTTTTGTAATGATCTGATGAAAGTTACTTCAGTATTTAACTTACGGCTGGACCAAGGCAGCCAAGATCAAACAGTATCTCCTTGACAACCATGGCACACCTACGTTGCAAAATTGATAATATTGCAGATTGAATGACAAGTCATAGAGATATCTTTGAATTAAAAGAAAAGTTATATGTTTAGGTTTTAATCGCGCACTGAAAGGAATGTGAGATGCTTATCGCGTTCTGCGGTCTTCTTAGTGTCTCGACAAGAACTGAAAACACAATGTGCTGGTGGCTATAAGCCAGAGATCACAAAAGGAGAGAACTCGTGTATCGATTAGCTATGATACTCCGAAATAGAAAAAAATGAGTGAAACATAGGGTCAATGTTTGTTTGTTATTGTTATGTTGATGTTGTTAATATATTAGGCCAACATCGGAATTATATTATTACACTCACTCATCTCTACAACTTATGTGGCTTCGCCTCCTTCAGGAGACACTAGCCAAAAAAAAAAACCTACGTTTTTAGGCCCTCTTGATATGAGCCCGGTAAAGCAACACTCAACGCAAAATCTACCAAATCGCCCAAATTCGCTATTTAGAACCGCAGAAACGACAATATACAGCAAGTGAGGTAGGTTTACATTTATTTTGAGCCTTAACCCAGACATTTCTTGATATAAGTTTACGATATTACGGCTCTTCAATATTCTCCCATAGATTTCTGATTTCGAACAAACGACCAGACACGCCGCTTGTGTGGGCCCCCTGTGGTTAACGGGATAAATTTCGCTTCCGCCAGAAGGCGGCCCGAAAGGCATCGTTTTCCTTTGCCTGATGAATTTTCCACATCATTAGCAACCCGTTTAACTGCAGTGATACTGCTAAAAGGGTTACCAAAGCCATGATAGGCGTAAAAGTAATATTATCTCGGTTGCACTTCGCCATCTTTGTTTTGTTTTTCTAATATCGCGCCAAAACTCGTCCCCAGGATCTTGGGCCTTACCCAAGACGAAATTCGTCCAGGTAAGCGGGCTGGAACATTATCCCAAGATTATTTAGAGTTGCACTTGAATTAGTTATTCTTGTTGGTTTTGATATTAATGGGTTAAACATTGATGAGATCATTTGATTTATAAAATTCTTCATGTGCTGATTTTTATGATTTAACTTAAGCTGCAGGATAGCATAGCTAAAATAGGAATGACATGGCCAAATTATAGACAGTATAGCCAAATGATAAACGGTCTACTTGCCCATGTCAAGTTGAAACATGAAAATGTGAAATAGACCAGCTATATTGTGAATAGCTTAGCACTCATTTGCAATACAGTACACAAACAGTGTAACGTTCCATCAAAGGACTCAGGGTAATATCGAGTAGCACAGCGTACGCAAAAACGGTGTACCGTTGCGTGAAATGGCTCAGCGTAATGTCGAATGGTACAGCGTACATAAAAACAGTGTAGCTCTGCGTGAAAAGGCTCAGCGTAATGTGGAGTGATACAGCGTACACACAAATGGTGTAGCCTTGCGGGAAATGGCTCAGGGTTATATCGAGTGGTACAGCGTACATACAAACAGCGTTGCGTGAAATGGCTCAGCCTAATGTCAAATGGTAGAGCGAACACTTAAATGGTGTAGCTTTGCGTGAAACGGCTCACCGTACTATAGAATGGTACAGCGTACATACAAACAGTGTAGCGTTGCGTCAAATGGCTCAGCGTAATGTGGAATGGTACAGCGTATACACTAATGGTGCAGCGTTAAGTCGAATATCTTTGCAGAACATCAGACACGCTAACTGAACATTAAACTGCTTAGCATTACCTGAAATATTCCGATGCTGTAGCTAATCGTCGAGCTTGCTTGTGGCGTGACGTGGAGGCTATTTCGCCGAAACCCCCAGAAATACAAGCCACAAATATTAAATGGAACAGCGATCTGCTTGGGGGGGGGGGGGGGGGTATGATGTCATCAAATGTAAAGACTGGCGCGAAACCAACACATAGTGTAGTCGCTATGTTCAAGAGCCTTCACTTCGCCTTCCCGTAAAGCAGAGGCAATTCGGTAAGTTTCTCCTCTTTGTTTTTCCCTGCCTATATTGCATTTATTCGCTGTCGTTCATGGGAGCATTAGTTAAAATAGCAACGAGACTGGATTCTACCACGGTTTGCCGGGCTCCCGGTTAAGCGGTTTACCATTGTTTGCACGCGTTGGTGCGCCTGAATGTTTACAGAATTAAGTAGTTTGAAGTTTGAAGTTTATTTCCAAGTAAATATCAGGTGGTTATTACTAGGCTGGCTTGCAAACAGCGAAGAGCTAGTCGCGGCAAGCCAGACAATTAAAAAGTAATTTTACACAATTTTATATAATAATATTCACATACAATTACAACATGACAGAAGAAAGAGGAGAACTACAGACTAAAGAGACTAGAGACTAAACATAATTACAGTTAGAAATTAACCTTTCATCAAGTATTAATTAAACTATCTATTTCGCTTTAGGAGTCGACTACAGACTAAACATAATTACAGTTAGAAATTAACCTTTCATCAAGTATTAATTAAAAGTATCTATTTCGTATTACAACATAGCTAGCAGAGTCGCGCAATCAAATTCATTATACGTAAGCGCGCTCAAAATCCTGATAGTACACGCTGATAGCGTCAGCAAATCCGACTTCGCCAGAAAATTTTTTTTTCGCGTGAGCGGCCATTGCTAGTGCGGGGAAAAATAACACATTTCGCGACAATAATGGATACAAACAGAAACTCGGCCTGCTATTCCGAAAACGAAGACAATGTTTCGACCTTTTCCCATGGGCTAGAGTTCTTAAATGAGGCAGAAAAAGAGAAAAACAAAGGAAAAGGAGACTCGGCATCAGCGCCGTCACGATTCGCTTCAACTGATATTGTTGTCCGTTTTTCGCGTCGCAATTGATGCACAATTCCACCGGCTATGTTCTAAAACAATTGGTTCATGCTTTCAGCTGTGCACTATCGAGTTATGGAGCACGTGGGAAGTTTGGAGAGCACTCAAGAAGCTAGAGTTGCCCTCGGCTATCGCCTCGGGCAACTCTTACGCTTCTTTCGTGCTCTCCAAACTTCCCGCGTGCTCCATAACTCGATAGTGCACGCTAAAGCATGAACCAATTGTTAATTAGGAGTCGACTACAGACTAAACATAATTACAGTTAGAAATGAACCTTTCATCAAGTATTAATTAAACTATCTATTTCGCTTTAGGAGTCGACTACAGACTAAACATAATTACAGTTAGAAATTAACCTTTTATCAAGTATTAATTAAACTATCTATTTCGCCTTAGGAGTCGACTACAGACTAAACATAATTACAATTAGAAATTAGCCTTTCATCAAGTATTAATTAAACTATCTATTTCGCTTTAGGAGTCGACTACAGACTAAACATAATTACAGTTAGAAATTAACCTTTCATCAAGTATTAATTAAACTATGTATTTCGCTTTAGGAGTCGACTACAGACTAAACATAATTACAGTTAGAGGTTAACCTTTCATCTTATTAAATTAGAGTATCTATTTCAACATGGGAGTTTTCAGTTTCTAGAATTTCGATTGATTTTGTTCTAATGAATTTTTTAAGAGTTCTTGGATAAGTTTTTAAGACTAGTTGGTATCCCATTCCAGATTTTAACACCAACACGTGAAAAAGCCTAACTTTGAAGATTAAGCGCAGATTTTTTAGTATAGAAATGCTCAGACGTTGATGAACGTGTGCCTTAGGGGTGAACGCTGGAAATTTTAGAAAACAGATTCGAAATATTACTTGGTGCAGAGGTAGCATTGATGTCGTACATTAGATTAGCAGTTTTTTCATAATATTGGAATTCTAGTGGAAGAAGTTTTGCTTAAAAAAAAAAAAAGGGTATTGAATGCTCCCTTACAGGGGCAAAGTGGATGAGACGGAGTACGCCATTTTGTAAGACAAGAATACTATTTAACAACGTCTTAGATGCACTTCCTTAAGAAGTTAATCCATACGTTATAAAGGGTGCAATGATGGATTTATAAATATTAAGAGAAGAGTTAGATTAAAGGAACTAAATGTCTTAGCTTCGCAATGAGACCGACATTTTTACTTAGTTTTTTAGCAAGGGTATAGATATGGTTTTTCCAACTTAGATTCTCATCAATCAGTAACCCAAGATATTTAATGCAATTCTTATGCTCAAGAGTAACGTTTTTATTTTCTTCATTGTCAAAAATATCATTTTGTGGCAGGTAATTTTTTTTTTCTGGTACGGGTGAAAAATAACAAAGTTTGATTTCTTTCTGTTAAGTGTAAGTTTATTTGCGGTTAGCCAATTGAATAGTTTGTTCAATTCAATATTTACAATTAATTCCAATGCATTGAGATTTTTGTGAGAGTATAGGACATTAGTATCATTTGCAAAAAGAAGAAAATTTAAGTTTCCTGGAGCAATATTGTATATCATTGACATATAGCAAAAAGAGGAGTGGCCCTAAAACGGACCCTTGGGGTACACCACAGCTAACTAATTCTTTGTCCGAAATATACGAGTTAATCTCAGTTGTTTGGGTACGATTAGTTAAATATGAGGAAAACAACTGATTGAAAATACTTCGGAAGCCATAAGAATTGAGTTTTTCTAGTAATATTTTATGGTCCACCGTGTCAAGAGCTTTCTTAAGGTCGATGAACACTCCACAAGAAAAAGGTCCTTTATCCATATTGGTACGAATGGATTCAGCCATGTCAAGTAGAGCATGTTCAGTTGAATGTACTTTGCGAAAGCCATATTGGGATGAAGATGATTGTTGGTGTTTTTCTATGAAAACTTTCAAAAATCCTATTGAAGTTTGACAGTATGAAATAGGCCTATAGTTGCAGGCATCTGTTTCATCATCATTTTTGTAGATGGGTATAACTTTGGACATTTTCAGTTTAGAGGGGTATGCCCCTAGACTGACAGAATTGTTAAAAAATTTGCAAAGACAGGAGATATTATGTCACAAGAGCATATAAGAAGTTGTGTAGGACTAGAGTAAAGGTCATATGATTTTAAGTTCGGTATTGATAAAATTTCAAGCTTCACTTCATTTGGAGTAACAGGTTTGAAAAAGAATGAGGTGTCAGGTGATTTGGAGTTAACGAGGTAGTCCATATGAGAGTGATCAGCTTGAGGCAGTTTGGTTCCTAAGTTATTTCCAAGAGATGAAAATACTTGTTTAAAATGTTGGGTATACGCAATGGGTCATTGATAATTCTATTATTGCTCTGTGGATCCTTGGATTTATTGATTGGTTTAATGTTTCTTTTGCGACGATTGATTAGCGCATGTATAGCCTGCCATGTTTTCCGCATATCGCTTAAGTTACTCTTGAAAAGTTCATGACAATAACTTTTCTTGCTTAAGCGAATCAGAGAACAAATTTTGTTTCGGTAATATTTATATTTCACAAAATCACCGGATTGTAATAATCTATTTTTTGTTTGAATTGAAATTCGTAATCCATTGGTTATCCAAGTCTTGGTAAAATTGTTTGATCAGGCGTTTTGAAAAAGTTCTAACTGGTCCATGCTTGTTCACAATGTTATTAACCGGCCTCCCGGTTAAGCGGTTTACCATAGTTTGCACGCGTTGGTGAGCCTGAATGTTTACAGAATTAAGTAATGTTATGACCTTCATTAAATGTCGATTGCCGAGCTCTCTTTTTCTTTTCTGACTTGCGCGTGCTTTTCCCTGAGAGTTTAAATGCAAAGGCTCTTTGAACATTGCAAGAGTACGTGAGAAGTTGGATTTTGTGTGCATGTGTCTTGGACGCGATGGTAAGAAAACTGATATCCCGGCTTGATCTGTTCTGAAATTTTTCAATAAAACATGTTGTGTTTGCCAATGCAACCTTTTTTCCGAGTCAAGTGGTTTTGGGTACATATATACCTTCCTTGATGAGGTTGGTCTGCCATAAAATTAGTAAGAAAACGCTTAGTCATAAAAGAGGATGGTAAAGGGAAGGGGATGAACGGTCCTTTCACGATTCACGAAAAATCGAGTCGGCTTAATAACGGGTACTGAAAATATCCAAGATATACTTAAGGTTACTTTCCACCTTCACAGGTGTCCTTCGGGAAAAAATTCGTACGCGCGCTAGTTTCACTAAAATCCTAACAAACTTTATGTCAGGAGAAAGCTTGATAAATGCAGATTACGATAAATATATAATTTAAGAGACTTTTTTTTAAGGAAGTGTCAAGAACCGGTAAGGCGTGAAACGACCGAATGTTCTTCTATTTAATTCATCGGATATCGGATGCTGCAGCAGGAGAAAAATGGCTGTGCACAGTCACATTCACAACGCATCGATCAACAGAAGTGTGTAAGGCTTTTTCGATGTTCTGCTTGGTTGCGTAGATATCGTCAACTAAAGTTGGAGTAGCTAAAAATTGATATGCGAGTCGTGTTACGTAAATGGACGCCGCGGGACAAGTTTTTTTCAAATATCAGAATTTCCCGACACACCTTTTGGAACGACAACGAATAAACGCAATATCGGCAGGGAAAAAAAAAAAAAAAGAGGAGAAACTTACCAAATTGCCTCAGCTTTACGGTAAGGCTAAGTGAAGACTCTTTAACATAGCGACTACACTTTCACATTCGATGACGTCATGCCCTCCAGCAGATCGCTGTTCCATTTGCGGTTTGTATTTTTGGTGGTTTCGGCGAGAGAGCCTTCGCGTCACGCCAAAAGCAAGCTCGACGATTGGCCCCAACATCGCAATATTTCATGTAATGCTAAGCAATTTAAGGTTCAGCTAGAGTGTGTTATGTTCTGCAAAGCTATTCGACGTAACGCTACACCATTTGTGTGTACGCTGTACCATTCCACATTACGCTGAGCCTTTTCACGCAAAGCTGCACTGTTTGTATGTACGCTCTACCATTCGACATCACGCTGAACCATTTCACGTAACGCTACACCGTTTGTGCGTACGCTGTACTACTCGATATTGTCTTGAGTCATTTGACGCAACGCTAAACCACATGTGTAGTGTATTGCAAATGAGTGCTAGGCTGTTCGCAATTTAGCTGGTCCATTTCATAACTTCATGTTCCAGCTTGACATGGGCAACTAGACCGTTTATCATTTGGCTAAACTATTTATGTTTAGGGTGTTCTGTTTCATGAAGGAAGCCTAGACTGTCTATAATTTGGCCATGCCATTCCTTTATTAGCCATGCTATCCTGCAGCTGATCCTTAAATCATCTTTGCATTTACTGATCTATTTGACATCTTTGTATTTTTGGTGACGGCCCCGCCCAAAGACTGGACCTCCAGGCGTCTATGGCAATGGATCAAGATGTTCCCGGGAAAAGTATCGCACAGTAGTAAGGTTTTTTTTTTTTTTTTTTTTTTTCATATCTCGCTCTGTTGAACGTTAAGTAATACCGCCGCCTGGTTAGCTCAATTGGGAGAGCGCCGGACTGCTGTGCGGGAGGTCGAGAGTTCAATACCGGCCGGACCAACACTCAGGGTCTTAAAATTAACTGAGAAGAATATGCTTCCTTTCTTTAACATCAAGAAATGGTTAGATATTCTAGTCTTCTCGGATAGGGACGAATAAATGGAGGTCCCGTCTCCTGCAGGGTTAGGGGCAGGAGACGTTAATTTCCCACGCACGAGATCACTGTGTGATGGATGTCCTCCCCTGGGGTGGGTTGGGTGGGTATACAGCGCTTTGGACAATTAGTGGATTTTAGCGCTATATAAATACAATTATTATTATTATTATTATTAATAGCCAAAGTTAGCAGAGGAAAAACCCGTGGCAAAAAAGGGAAAGCTGAAGAAACTGCTGAAAAGCACAACAGTGAATCGACAGACAGCTGAAGGAATGCCCTTATCGCTGAAATGAGTTCCAACGGGAAGGTTTATTCATAACTTCATACGATTCGAAGCGATTGCCTATGTTTTTGTATCAAGGCCAGTACTTGCTTATTGAAAGGAAACTTCTTTTTTTAACCCTATGTACGACAAATGTTGATCTGATGGCGCCCTCTTTGTTAGCAATTTGGATGCCAGCGTGGAGAGGATGCCAGGACTGTTTTTTCCTGACAAAATGGTGCCATTTCTCTCTTTTCCTTTGCCCAAGGACTCCTCTTCAATTTTGATTTATGTTTTTTATCCACGAGAAAAGACTTCCATTAGCAGAGAACTTTCACGTGTGAATTTTGTCAAGTGCGCACTGTAAAACAAAATATGCAAATAAAATAAAGCTGCCGCAAATATTCCGCTAGGGGTTCGCCCATTTACGATATTATGAAACCTTCCTGATTTATTAACTTTGATAATGCATTAATTACATAACAAAGTACTACCATGCTACTTGAGGAAATGTTTCCTCACAACAATTTCATTGTAATGAAGAGAATGTCTGCATGTCTTTATACTACTTAAAGGGCAGCACTCTCTAGAAAAAAACTGGGTTACAGTCACTCATGAGGAACACTGGGTTACACTGCACCCATGGGTGTGCCACCTAAAGTGCAGCCTATGTTAGTAACATCTACCTAAAAAAAAAAACACTGGGTTACACTGCACCCATGCGTGTGCCACCTAAAGTGCAGCCTATGTTTGTAACATCTACCTCAAAAAAACAAAAACTGGGTTACACTGCACCCATGGGTGTTCCACCTAAAGTGCAGCCCAGGTTTAGTTATCTTTAACTAAATAAAACACTCGGTTACAACTGCACCCACGGGTGTGCCACCTAAAGTGCAGCCTGTGTGAGCTATCTTAAACTAAATAAAAAAGTGGGTTACACTGCACCCATGGGTGTGCCACCTAAAATGCAGCCTATGTTAGTCATCTTTGACTAAACAAAACATTGGGTTATACTGCACCCACGGGTGTGATCTCTAGCTACAGAAAATACTGTGTTACTCTACACTTTTAGTTTCACCTGCTGAAAAAGAGCTTAACGCTGGCTCAAATTGCTCTTGAAAACAAAGACATAAAGTAATTTTGAAGATGTAGATGAGAAAAAAGAGCCGGCTTAACTAATAAAAAAAGCTTTCTTATCTTTTCCATAGCTACATCCCTCACTGTTCAATTCCTGCCGGTTGAAACTTGTTTGTCGTTTTGATTATGCTGTCTCTTTTTGATATATTTTTGCTATTGGCTGGTTTAAATTTATTCAAAATGCTTCCCTTCATCACAGCTTCCCGAGGCGATAAAAGTAATTCTGTACGCATGATGCACGATCCTCGCAGTAGAGAGCGCTATTTATGCAATAGCGAAAATCAGACCTGAAAAAGTAATTCTAGTATAGTCTTAACCATAGGCTCACATATATTATACCCAAAAAGGTACACCTTTAGAGAATTATCATCACATTCTAGCCAGGAAAACTTGACACCCATGCATTGGCACTACTCATAAACTCGGGTAAAGGACCGCCATCTGTTTATGAAAATATGTAAATCTCGCACATATTAATTAAGCGGGAAAAAATCCTAACTTTTAAAACCAGATTTATTGGCACTTTTGATAAACATTCCTACTCCCCTTTTTACAGCCACCTCTTCGACAATTTCATTGACGATGGCTTTCGCTTCTGGGTCGCCAAATGCGCACACGTTTTGAAGCACCATCGCCAAACTTTCCCTGTTTCGTTCGCAAACGTAATGCACGTCCTTGATAACGCGACTGCTTCGCTGTTTCATCAACAGCACTTTTTCTGGAGTATCCAAATCATCCTTTTCGCTGATCTTCTTAAGATTCGGGGAGACATTCTTGTTTTCAGCTCTGCGAGTTTCCACTGTTTGGGGGTGTTATGGCCACAGATGACGAAGTCTTGTTCGTTGGTGTCGTTGGCATTTCCAAGCGTCGTGAAGTACGTGGGTCGTTTCTTTGTTTGCTTAGCTTTCTTTCATTTTCTTCGCCAACAGACATGTTACCGAGATCTACTGTGTTCTAAATCTAAATCTAAATATCGTTATGTCGGCAAAATCGTTTAGGACATCACGCCAACTCTAAGATAATAATAAGTGAAGCTATACTAAATATACAACACTATTAAAAACTATTGAAAATTATTAAAAACTATTTAAAACTACCGATAAATAAATTTAAGTTAGTTTGCTTTTAAATATACGGAGGGATTGGCTGGAGACAGTTTCTTTTGGGAGTTTGTTCCATTCAGTTATTGTCCTGGGAAAAAAAGAAAATCTAAAAATGTCTTTATGTCCTTTCGGTACAAAAAATTTAAAATCATGGCTTCCTCGGGTTCTCCTTTCTTTGTTTGTTATCAAATAATCCCCCCAATCCCCATCTAGGAGGCCGTGGCACATCTTGTACATAGTGGAGAGCCTTGCATGTCTTCTCATTGTTTCAAGTGTGTCCCAATGTAGGTCTTGCAGCATTTCCGTCACGCTCGTTGTTCGATCGTAATTTCCAGTGACAAAGCGGGCTGCTTTCCGCTGTACCCTTTCAAGAGCGGCTCTATCTTTCTGGTAATGTGGGTCCCATGCGCTACAGGCATACTGGAGTTTTGGCCTCACAAGTGTCATATACACGGTTTCTTTCACTGACTTTGGACAATTCCACAGGCTTCGTTTGATAAGTCCCAGGACCTTATTTGCCCTAGATGTGATTGTTTCAATGTGTGGTGACCACCTCATTTTGTTATCGAGCATTACCCCCAGATAAGGGTGAGATTCCACTTCTTCTAGGATTTGTCCACAGAATACGTATTCTCGCTTTGGTGGATCTCTCTTGGTTGTAAAACACATGATCTTACACTTTGAAGGATTAAATTCCATCTTCCACGTTTGTTGCCAGTCTTCTAATCTAAACAAGTCCTCTTGGAGATCGGCTGTGTCTTCATCACAACAAATTGTCCCATATAACAATGCATCATCAGCAAAAAGTCTAACAGTAGATTTAAGAGTATCAGGTAAGTCATTTATATACATTAAGAACAGTAGCGGTCCTAAGACAGTTCCTTGGGGAACACCAGATGTCGTAACTACAGGGACAGCTGATGCTCCCTCAATTACCACTGATTGGGTACGCTGTGTTAGGAACGATTCAAACCAGTTAAGTAGTGGGCCACGAATTCCGTAATAATCAAGTTTCTTCAAGAGTCTGCGATGGGGAACTTTGTCGAATGCTTTTGAAAAATCAAGGATTGCGGCGTGAATTGTTTTGTTAGACTGGATAGCACTTGCTATGTCATGAATGGTACATATGAGCTGTGTTTCTGTTGATCGTTTCGCTCTAAAGCCATGTTGACAATCAGTGAGCACCCTATATCGTGAAAGATGCTTCATAACATGGCTATGTACAATATGCTCAAGTACCTTTGATGCAATGCAGGTAAGTGACACGGGCCTATAATTTGAAGGATCCGATTTCTTTCCTTTCTTGTGAATAGCGCATACGTTGGCGTGTTTCCATTGGATAGGCACAGTTCCGGTATGAATACAATCTTGATATATGTCAGTAAGGACCTGTGATATTTCATAGGCATTTTCCTTTAAAAACCAGGGTGGAATTCCATCCGGGCCATACGCTTTATCTACCTTCAACTCGCTAAGTTGCTTTTCAACTCCACGGGTTGTGATTTTTATTGTTCCAATAGTCGGGATAGGGCTTTCGCCAAGGTCTGGGATATTCTCTAATTCTTCGTTGTTGAAAACACTGGAGAACTGGCTATTTAGCACTTCGGCCTTAGCTCTCGGTTCGATAAACTCTTCATTTCTAACTTTGAGGTCCTGGGTATCTGTACCCTCTTTTCCTAGTTTTTTGATGTGTGACCAAAAAGCCTTCGGGTTTTGTTTTATGGAATCCCCGAGAAAGTCAGAAAGATAACTGTTCCTGGACTCATTCAAGTTCTTATGTAATTGTTTCCTGACTAATTTAAATTTATTCCAATCGGATTGGCTTCCAGATTTCTTCGCTCTGTTGTATAGCCTTTGCTTTTTCCTTATCTGTCTTCTCAAGCTACGATTAAACCACGGTAGGTTATAGCGTGAGGTAGTATACTTGTGTGGTATACAAGAATCCATAATTCCTGTGAGTCTTTGTTGAAATATATTCCACTTTGTGTCTACGGATTCGTTCTTCATTTCTACAAAGTCGTTTGCAAAGTCTTGTAATTTTTTCTTTATACGGGTGGTATCTGCCCTTTTCCTCATATAAATCTTGCGTCTCACTGGCTTTTTCTTTCTACATGCCAGGTTCACTTCAAAAAGAACCATATCGTGATCGCTTATTCCCGGGATTACCCTAACATTGTTAATGATTTTGACATTATTTGTCAACACAAGATCGAGAATGTTATCATCTCTAGTAGGTTCCTTTACTAGTTGGGTAAGTCCATGTTCATCGATGATTTCAAGTAACTGTTCAGAATTGAAGGAAGAATTTGTCAGTTTAAGGCCGTTCCATTTAAGGTCCGGGGCGTTGAAATCTCCCGCCACGATTACATTGCTAGTATTTAATCTATCGCCTAATTTGAATAAAGATGAGTCAAATTCATGTAGACTGTTTATATCGGTCTTGTTTGGGCGGTAGAAGGAAGCGAAGAATAGAGATTTTGATCTTTTATTTTGGATCTGACATTGGGTCCAAATAATCTCACAGTCCGTATTCAAATCATCGCGATGAGTAACGATAATGTCTTTCTTCACTGCTTGGAAAACGCCACCATGGTTGTCACATATGCGGTCTTTTCGATAGATGTTATAATTATCTGAGAAGATTTCGCTGTTCTCAATATCTGGGTGTAACCAGGACTCATTGCCGAGAATTATATCTGGTTTGTATTGATCGACGATTGCAGCAATATCGGCGACTTTGTTCTTGATGCTTTGACAATTTACGGCAAGGCAAGTCAATTTGCATTTTGTATGCTTCTGATTTTTCCTTAAGGTCTGCTCACATTCTTGAGATTTTTGCGACTTCTTTGGGCCTGGGTTTGCTTCTATGTCTCCACAACGTAGAAGAGAAGGACGAAAGCAGGCACAACAATTTATATAATATAAGCAAGGGCGGCGAGATCGTTTGCTTCGCTTGGCGTAGTTAATGAGACAGCCTTTGTTGTTGCTGTGTTCCTCAGGGACGAAATGAGCTTTGTTGTTTGTTTCTCTGGGAGTGTCGCACACGCTCAAACATATGCAAATATCCCATGTGCTGGAGTTTTGATGATCCCAACTTGAAAGAAAGCACGGCAAGAAACATTCATTCGCAGAGCCATGGCAGAGACCCTCCACCCTCAAGCAATCTAAGTCGAAGCTACGGGTGCTTACCCACCTTTGTACATCGTCAATTTCCCTAGGAGGTCTTAATATGAGTAGAAAACAGGAAAATAAGACGGAGCGCAAGAGAACGTGACTGGTCGGCATTGTTAATTTATTGTTCAGCAAATCTCTCAGCTGCGAAATGAACTCAGAGCTTTCCGAAGAAAAACGGCGAGGCAGAGTGGTTATCAACCCAAACGAGGTACAGAAAATTGCCGTTGCATTTGAAGACTTCTTGTTAGAGCAGTGGCGGTCATCTTGTAGCCGAATGTAAGCACTGTCGATTCGACCTTTGAAAATCGCCTGGAAAACTGGCGACAACAGGCGACCGCTTAAAAGATTGAGTCGGCGTTCATCCACAAACTTTCGAACTAAGAATGTACCAACTTAATTCAGGGCTGATGACTCGAGTGAAGGGCGAGAAACCTTCCTCGGTGCCGTCTCTACTGCTACTGCTACTAAATCACGCGTTTGTAATACGAATGTGCAAAGAAAAGATTGGCGGGCAAAAGCCATGACATTCGAATACTGAAATGGTCACATTATTCAGGTGCTAACTCGAGAGTGTTGATAACTTGAGCAAGTCGGCCCATGACATATTCAATGAGATTAAATGTGATTAACAACGGGTTTATCACACCGAAAAGAGACGAGCCTAGCGGGCTTAATGCTTGCAGTGCAAAGCACTTGTGTCTTCTCAGGCCTTAGTTTTACAGGAATTTGTTATTTAAAGCTACGACTTTTAATTTTTATGAATTTCATTCAATTTGATACTTTTTTCGATAACCTTTCGATCTATTTCGAAGAGTTCACACCCTAACGAAACAAACCACAATGTAAGAAACCAAAATATTTGCATGAATCTTGAGCACATTCACAAAAACATCGACATCAACATCAGAATACTTACGTACCCCAGAGAAGTGTACTCCGCGGAAGTATCTGCCATTTTCAAAGCAGTCAGAGCAATAATTGCATGTGTTTCAACCTTCCTCGTCGATCAGGTCCTTGCGTGTAGAGAACTCGCGCGAATATCGGTCTCTCCCGGAAAATTACCGGAAGAAATACCTAGGGGTCTGGAAGAGAGGTTGGTGACCGCTGACTGAAAGACAGGATATTTTAAAGATGGCGCGAAATGTTGGAGAGTGATGTGAACACATAACTAAAAATGGTTTGTCAATCCTTCTAGTTCCCAGCAGTAATCTTTTAACCGGTATTTTGATCATCATAACATATTTTTCTGCAGGATATTCGATCGTTCTTTAGCCCGACTGGAAAGACGACGAAGCAAGGCGCTTCGAAAGTAGAAATTAAGCGCTGGAAGGATCCTACGGCGAAGTCATCATCGAAACAAAATGTTGGAAAGAGCCGATCGAAAAGCAAGGTAAGCAATAGGTAATGAAGCAATTTGAGAGAGAAAATTATTTTTAGCATCAGGGAATTCGACTTCAGAGTTGACGGAGAAACGATCGCCCCGTATCACAGCCCCTGTCTAACTGAACCGATCATGATTTACGATGTGTTTACTCGGGAGCAATTTGCACCCCCTTCACCTAGGGAGTACACCTTATTTCGCCAAAATTGGTATTTGTCGCCATACATGGTAAGATTTTCCTGGTCACGAATTTTTAAATTAACACATGGTACATGTAGGTAACTTCGCAACATGTTTTTAGCCCAAGAGTTTCATTCCACTACATACATCTAATCCAAGATATCTTGCCTAGCTGGAAGCCACTAGTGGCTTTGTGAGAAATGGTATGGTTCCGTGGTATTAACTATCTTTGTAGCTTTACTTTTCAAGGGTCTGTCATTCACTTGAACAAAGCATCACAGAAAGTCAAGACAGACAAACCTTTGACAGTGTGTACATACTATTTGTAACTTGAACTCGTGTTACAACTTTGCACTTGTGTTTCATGGAAACTGCACTCATTTTCAGCCAATCAGATGTGCATGATTTTCTTCAGGTATATTATTGGTGTGAATAAAAATATTATGTAATTGTTACTTTGCTTGGCAGGGTTTATCCAGCAGTGAAGATGATGAAATCACCAGAAAACAAAAACTGAAAAAAACTCAGAAAAAGAAGAAAGGAGGAAACATTATTGACTCAGGTAATTTTTTGGAGTGAACAGTTAAAGTTTAAAAAATAGTAGATTGTGAGATTCCATGCAAGCTGTCACACCATAGTATGATATATTTTATCTTTATGGAAGCCAACCAGTTTTGCTGTTAGTGTCCTTGTCAAAATTAATTCCCAATGCAATTTTTGTTGTTACAGAAACATTTTGGGAAGCTATTTACTGTATGGAGTGGCGGATCTAGGGGAGGGGCCCAGGGCAAAAACAATAAATGTTGGCACAGCTGGTGTACACACACACACACACGCACACGCACACACACAAATATGTCCCCCCCCCCCTCCTTCCACCCCTTAGCTCAAGGTATGGATCCACCACTGGTAATGTACCATATCACAGTCATCTATGGACCAAATTTCTAAACTAATCCTCCATCTCTATTAGATTCTGATGAAGATCCACTTCCTCCAAATATTAGGTATGTGATTACAACAGTTTCTTGATTTTTGTTCCAATTTTTGTACTTGTAATCCAACCCTTTCTCCCCTGGATCATGAATAAAGGAAATGATCAACTAAAAGAAGCTCTTGATTGTTAAATAAATTCTCCTTGCCAACTTCTTAGGATTTGCTGAGAGAACAGCATGGAGAATATGCATACTGATGTCAGGGTGTACAAGTTAAGAGTCATGCTTAGTTTTGTATACTTAAAACCCAGTTCTCTTCCATAAATTTCCTTTTCAGAAAAGCCACATCAGCAAAGAAGGGAGAGAGTGCAAAAGCCAAGAAAAGTAGAAGACCAATCAGCTTAGACTCAGGTAAGGAAATGATGTGTACTTATAAAGGAGGGTACCCAATACTTTTTATGTGAAGGGTGATTGGTAAATTTTATTTTCTCATGAATCGTGATTTTGATTTTTTTGTTTTGGGAATGGCAAGAAAGCCTTTCTGCTCAGAAGTTAGATCTCTTCATTTAGGATTGAGCACACTTACCATTACACCTTTCTGCCTTTAATAAGATTTGAATAATTATTACAACACTTGGGTTATATTTTTATGTGGTATCCTACAGATGAGGAAGAAGTTGTGCCTAAGAAATTAAAACCGTCTGCCAAACAGACAGAAACAAAAGCAACTAAAGAGGTCCAGCAAGTTAAAGATAGGTAGCAATCAGTACTCTTTTTCATTATATTTGATATATTTTAGTACCAAACCCTTGTGTTCATTTAGAACATTGGATATTAGTCTAGCTAGCAGGGCTCGACACTAACTGTAGCCCACTAGCCACAGACTATAGTAGAAATTCCGTTTCGGCCAGTTGTTTTCAATTTCCACTAGCCAGTTTGGCTGGTAAATAAACTGAAATTGTCATCAAAATCTAAGATGTCACTAGCCACTTGGCTTAAGTAAGTTGAAAAGTTAGTTTTGAGCCCTGGCTAGGGATTCCTCTGGATTCTTTACAGAATTCTCTAGCTAAATTTTAATTGTACAAGTTTTTTTTTTTTTTCTTTTTTCAGTCTATGTCATCAGAGGTAGAGAATGTTAGACTTGCCTTTGGACACTGCTATCATGCTAACACATTTCGCCCTTTGATCCTTAGGAGTGACCAGCATTTAATTTTTCATTACAATAATAATTATAACCCCTGAATCAGACAGTGAGGTCCCGAGAATGAAAGAAGCTCTTGATCGTTAAATAAATTCTCCTTTCCAGCAACATAGGAAATGTATTGAGAATGGTATGGAGAATATGCATACTGATGTTAGGGTGAAAAAAAAAAACACCACCAACAACAACAACATGAGGGAGACAGTGTAAAACAGTCACCAAGAGAGAATTTAACACAACATTCTTGACATTATTGAAATACTACTTCATGGATTTTTGTAGTTATCAAATAATCATTTTTTTTTATTAATATTATTTCTGTTTCAGTCCAGTCAAACCTAAAGAGAAAAAAGTAACCTCTGCTCTTGATTTCTTTGGTTCAACCCCAGTGGAAAGGGAATCCAGGAAAACATTTGCTAATAAAAGAAAACAGGTCAGTGACTAACTGCACTTCTGTGTCATTCCTTTCTTCTGGGGGGGGGGGGGGAGGTAGCAAGGATTGCTGCGAGGAGCTGATCCTGGTTCACCCACAAATTTTGAGAAAAAATTCAGGCATCATGTGTAGTTTAAACATTATTTCACGCATCACAAAATGTAACAAGGAAAACATTCAACCTCACCATACCGTGTCTTTCTGTAAAATTCAGGTATCATGTATGAATCGGACACTCTCTCATAGTTGTATGTCAGCTTGGACTATAGTTAACATGTTCAGTGTGCCATCTCGCAAAACCAATGGGTAATGACCAATGCCTGAGTCACATATCGTAGAATCATATTGATTTTAAGAATTTACTCTGGGGGGTGAAGAGAGGAGATGTTGGAGAAAAGTTGTAGCCAAAAACACAACACCAGAGCCCTTATAATTACATGTACATGAGATTACACCCTCCTCTACTTCCAAGATCTGAAATTAAATTCTTGGTACTGCCTTTCACATATGTCATATGATTTGTACTCTGAGAATATGGCATTTAATCAATCAATATTTTTCTTGTTTGATGAGTTTCTTCTCATCACATAATTGCGGCTTGACGTGGAGTTGTTATTGTTATGAGAAATTAGAGGATGATTCTTAAGGGTGTTGAGCTCAGTCTAGAACCCAGTCTGCTTCATCCCTTAGTTCCATGCTGAACCATCTAGAAAATGTTTTAATACTCCTGCAGAGATCTGACGAGTCTGAGGAAAGTGAAGATATGCTGAAAAATAGAAAAGAAGAATCTAAAAACAGGAGAGATAAAGGAGGAAGAGAAAATGGGAATGTGAATGGTCAGACAACAGAGCAACCATCAAAGAAAAGAAAGGAAGACTTCTCAGAGGCAAAGCTTGATGTGAAAAAGCCCTCCCCTGAGAAGAAAAAGGTTTGTAAACTTTTTGATGATCATACTTGTTTAAAAGTTGAAAATTTAACCATTTTTATTAATTAATGCTTAAACCTACTATCCCGAAGGTTACTCAAATTGTTTGCATCTGTGAAGCTGTTCTACTTTGACAATAGATGGTTTTTTTCTCAGAAACAGAATACATGTACTTCACTGTCAACAATCCTATTGAGAACAGCTCTTGCCCTGCCAGGACAATGCTCAGCTGTTGAAATGTATGACGTACATGTATGATATACTGTAAATCCTCTATTAAGGGCCCCCCACCCACTAATAAGGCTCCCCTCTATAGAAGAAGAAATTCATTAAGCCCCCCTGCCCCCCCCCCTTCCCCTGAAAAAAACAAAAATTCAAAGTCACACTCCTTGTTAGTAAATACAATCAGTTTATTCAAGGACTGCAATTTTAATTTGTCATGTCCTATATTGTATCCTGGTAGTGAACTTCAGGCTAAATTAATAAGCCCCCACCTCTAATAACCCACTCCCCCCAAAGTACCTGAATTAAATAAGCCCCCCTCACCCCCCAGGGGGCTTTTTAGAGGACTTATAGAACTGTATAATAGGAAGACCTGTATGATTCACATGTGTGATATTCATCTATGATATTCATGTAGCCTTCTAAACCTTGAAGAGTGACTAGCAGCTAATTCCCCTTAAGAGTAATACAGCTGAGTCATTCATTAGGATCACAAGAATAAAGGAAATGATCACCAACCTCAAAAGCTTTGATTGTTAAACAAATTCTCCCAGTCGGCACTGAAGAAAAATGTATAGAGAAGAGTATGGAGAATTTGACTGCTGATTTTAGGGTGTAAAGGGTTACCCTTTGTCCAGTTCCAAATTTTATCTAAGTATGGACTTTTCAGGAATTACCAAAGACAACTCCTGCTAGCAAACTGGCCTCCAAAGCTGCTGCATCTGCATCACCAGCAAAACCAACAACCACAATTCCGGAAACTCCAGTTAGAGACTCAAAACCAAGTCCAAGGAAAACTGCTACTCCCACAAAGAATGAAAAAGATGACAGTAAGAAAACTCCAACCAAGGGAACGCCAAAGGTGTCAAGAGCAGAGGAGGCAGATGAAGTTCCTCCTTCTTTGGAAAAGAAAAAATCTGGCTACCGTAGTTTTATGGCAAGAGATGGTCCAAGGGCCCTTGGATCAAAGGAAATTCCTCAGGTGGGTTAGAAAGTCCATGATCTGATTGTTAATTCTCCTTTCTAGCTGTCACTCGTTTTCCTGTAACTTAGTGATAAGAATTTTGGTGTTACACAGGCATGTAGATCAAGATGACAACTTCTACTTGATTATTGAGTATTCTTATTACCAGTTTGCTGGATAATGTATGGATATTCAAGGGAGAGGTTACATGTTAATCACACCTGGTAGTTGAACAACCATTTCTCAAAGCTCCTAACGCAGGGCTTGACACTAACTTTTCAACTTACTAGCCAAGTGGCTAGTGACATCTTAGTTGTTTTTAGATATTACGACAATTTTAGTCTGCTGACTAGCCAAACTGGCTAGTGGAAATTGAAAATCACTAGCCAAAACTGAATTTCTACTAGTCTGTGGCTAGTGGGCTACCGTTAGTGTCAAGCCGTGCTAATGGTTTGTTTTCCATCCTTTTGTATTCTAGTAAGAGATGTACAACAAAGGAAAAAGAAGATTGTTATAATTAAAGCTGGTTTGGAAAATCTGGTGATAAATGTCACAGAAAAATGTTTTAAACTCGTAGTTTTATTTAGGAAAAAAATTAAATGTATTTTATTCTTTTGCTCTCAGTTTTTCTTATCAAATGTTGGATCAATGTCAGTGTTTGAGAAATCATGCACTCGTTAGGGGTGGGGTACATGTAGGTGTGCCGTTACTCAGATACCAAATGTTTATGGTGCTTCCAAACAGATGGTACTAATTTTTTTGTCCCTTCTAACTTTTCAATTTGAAAGGTATTAAGAGGCCCTCAAGGAGAGAATTATTCATTTTGTTTTGTACATCTCCTTTAGTCATGCATACTCTTGTTGATTTAATGTTTAGGGAGAAGAAAACTGTTTGGAAGGACTGACGTTTGTTATTACTGGAGTCTTAGAAAGTATTGAGAGAGATGAAGCAATTGATCTGATTCAGAGATATGGTGGGAAAGTTACCCAATCAGTGAGCAAGAAAACAAGCTATGTCGTTGTGGGACGGGATGCAGGAGAAAGTAAACTTTCTAAGGTAATGGACAGTTCAAAACAAAGAAACAGATAGAGCTTTAGAAACAAAATTGAAATGTAAAGGAGGTTATTTGTTATGGCAGTGGACATCCAAAGGTTGTGTGTGGAAGTTGAGTGCTACATGCAGAAAGGATTGATCAGTAGTTTGAAAAGTGTTCGTTTTACAGAAACTTATGTAGGAATTCACCATTTGATAAATTGGGTAGCTTGTAAAATTCTCTTTTTTTTTTATCCCAACACTTTTACTTTCAATAATTTTTTTCCTTAAGTCATTGGCCTTCAATTGAACATTATATTTTGAGTTTATGTAAAATTCCGTGCCACCACCACATGAAAATTGGTGATTATAGTTTACAAGCAGATATTCGGGAATATTAAAACAGTCTATAAGTGAAGTGTGGAGGCGTGGTGGCCTCATGGTTAGTGCACTCTACTCCAGATCAAGTAGTCCGGGTTTGAGCCCCGGCCGGGACATTGTGTTGTGTTCTTAGGCAAGACACTTTACTCTCACAGTGCCTCTCTTCACCCAGGTGTATAAATGGGTACCGGCAATTTAATGCTGGGGGGTAACCCTGCGATGGACTAGCATCCCATCCAGGGGGGAGTAGAAATACTCCTAGTCACTTCATGCTACAGAAACCGGAGTTAAGCACCAGCCTAATGGGCCACTAGGCTCGTAACAGACTTTACTTACTTTTACTTATATTGAGTGAAGTAGCTTGAGGAATTACTGGTAGCTTGTGACTTTGGTTTCACTGGTTTTTTTTGTCTCTGGTACTTCACTCTTAGGCTAAGCAATGTGGAACATCACAAATAGATGAAGATGGTCTGTTTGAGCTTGTCAGAACAAAACCGGGTAATGCGACCAGCTATGAACCACCTAGAGTGGAGAAGAAGTCTAAGAAGAAGGAGAAAGCTGAACCAATGGAGGCACTCAGCCAAGGAAAAGATCACTCTGAAGGTGATTTGTCACAACTGAGTGAAAGATCTGTGACTTCTCCAGCGACACAAACACCATCATCATCACCTGCGCTGAAAGGTGGGTGCTGCGAATTCTTTCAACAATTAGAACAGGAGCATAATTTCAATGGAAATATCCTCACCAGTAAAAATTAATATCCTATTGTATGGTAGTTACATTTAGCAAATACTTTCTAGGCTCTTTCTTGTGTGTGTTCAGGTGTAAGTTGCTAATGACTTCTAAGTATGTGCTGTACCAAAACAGTGGCACATAAGCCATAGGCTAGTCTATGATGACTGATTACATATGCTAATCATTCATTTATTCATCCTCCTGTTTATCTTTTCATTTATGTATCACTTTGCTCATTTTTCCATCCTACCATCTATGGGTCTGTGTTTGTCTGTCTGTCTGTCTTTCTATCTGTCTGTCTGTTGGTGTATCTGTCTATCTGTATGTCTGTCTATCCGTCTGTTTGTTTGTCTATCTGTCTGTTTGTTTGTTTGTCTATCTGTCTATCTGTATGTCTGTCTATCTGTCTGTCTGTCTATCTGTCTGTCTGTTTGTCTATCTGTCTGTTTGTTTGTCTGTCTATCTGTCTGTCTATCTGTCTGTCTGTCTGTCTGTCTGTCTATCTGTCTGTTTGTCTATCTGTCTGTTTGTTTGTTTGTCTATCTGTCTGTCTGTATGTCTGTCTATCTGTCTGTCTTTCTATCTGTCTGTTTGTTTGTCTATCTGTCTGTTTGTTTGTTTGTCTATCTGTCTGTCTTTCTATCTGTCTGTTTGTTTGTCTATCTGTCTGTTTGTTTGTTTGTCTATCTGTCTGTCTTTCTATCTGTCTGTCTGTCTATCTGTCTGTATGTCTGTCTATCTGTCTGTCTTTCTATCTGTCTGTCTGTCTGTCTATCTGTCTGTATGTCTGTCTATCTGTCTGTTTGTTTGTCTATCTGTCTGTTTGTTTGTCTGTCTATCTGTCTGTCTTTCTATCTGTCTGTATGTCTGTCTATCTGTCTGTCTGTTTGTCTGTCTCTGTCTGTGTCTGTCTGTCTGTTCTTGTGTGTGCTTGTTCATCCTTCCAATCAATGTTTATCAGTCTGTTTACTAGCCAGCATCCCCATCCGTTCCCTTACAGCAGCGCCAACCAATCAGTTTAATTAACTATTAATTTTTTCAGGACACTCATCCACTTTCTTATTAGCTCACCCACCCACCCACTTTACCTATCAGTTCACTTCTTAGTCCAGCTGTCTGTCCATATAATTATCTGTCCTTCCATCTTTGCACACTTTTTTAAACAAAGTTTAGTTTGTTTTCCTGTTTGTTTGTTTGTTTGTTTGTTTTGAAATTTTTGATAGTAAAGGTCATTTGTTTCCTTTTATTGTTTGTTTACTTGTCTGTTTGCTTTATCCAGGAGAACCAAGTTTGCTGTGGGTGGACAAGTATCGGCCTCGTGCTGTAAAGCAGATTATAGGTCAGCAGGGTGATAAGAGCAACATGAGAAAGCTGATGAACTGGCTGAGAGACTGGGAAAAGAACAGAAAGAAACCAGCCTCTAAATGTGAGTGTGCATCTAATTCTAGGCGTTCTTTGTACAACATCCTGTGTCATGTAACTTGCTCAACGAAGGATCAAAAGGTTGTACTCCAAGCCCAACCCACGTGATTGTGATGTATTCTTGGGTAAGGTGCTTCACTCTCAAAATGCCTCTCTTTCGCAAAGAATGGAAGTGGTTCAGGCAAAAACTCAGAGGAAGCAGATAAAATGTTAGGGATGGCAGGGCTTGACACTAACTTCTTTTCAACTTACTAGCCAAGTGGCCAGTGACATCTTAGATGTTTTTAGATGTTACGACAATTTCAGTTTGTTTACTTGCCAAACTGGCTAATGGAAATTGAAAACCACTAGCCAAAACTGAATTTCTACTATTGTCTGTGGCTAGTGGGCTACCTTTGGTGTCGAGCCCTGGAAGGTAACTTGATGCGGAAAGAGCAACCTTGTCTAGAGGGAAGTATAGATATACTGTAACATACCTGATGCTACTGGAACTTGGATAAGCTTCAAACAGATTGGCTTTCTGTCTCTTTACCCTTCAACTCCCATCAGTGATCAAGACTAAATTTCTCCTTACAATTTTTTTTTTTTTTTTGGCTTAACCCTTTAAGGAATAAACTTTTTAAGAGTATCAAGATTTTCCCTTGCTCACAAAGAACACGCTATTGCTTTTTGTTTTTTTGTTTGTTTTTTTCTAAGTTTCGTCTTTCCGCTCACCTTATGCGATCGATAAGATGCTGAGATCAGGCCTTAGAACTAAAAAGTGTTTCATAAACGAGAAGTTATGATATTAGAAACAGAAGCAATAGTGGAATACTAAATCCCTTGTTCAATGATGTTGCTTATCACTCGCAAAATAGGCCCGCATAATTTATGTTAAACATTCTAATAAGGGGCATTTGCTCAAATTACAAGCACACAATAGTAAATGGATAACAGTTTTAATTCAGTTCCTTTTTTTTCTTCTACAGCTTCGTTTTTCAAGAAAGATCAAGATGGATCGTCCTTAAAGGCAGCTCTTCTGTCTGGTTCTCCAGGAGTTGGTAAAACAACAACAGCAACACTGGTTTGTGAGGAGCTTGGTTTTACTTACATTGAAATGAATGCCAGTGACACACGGAACAAAAAGACTTTGGAGGAACATATATCTCAGTCATTAAGCAATAAAACCATGGATGGTTTTCTAACAGGTAGCAAAATTTCTGTAAGATTTGGAATGACGAAGGGCGAACGCTCGAAACGTCAGCTTTTAAACTCTTTACGGTGGCCAATTTACATTATTAACTAAGTTGATAAAACCAAATTACCTTTTCTTACTAAACTGACTTCACTGCATCATTTTCTTAATTTCACCTTTTTGCTGCACTGTACATGAATGAGTTATTATGGTAACCTAAAATGTATCATTCTAATAAACACATGCAAACTATACGTATGATGGACGATCCTCGCAGTAGATAGCGCTATTTGAGCAATAGCGAAATTCAGACCTGAAAAAAATCACTTTCACGGGTTCATTTCGGGATCACGTTCATCACGGGATCACTTTCACGGGTTCATTACGAATCAACTTAACGGCCTGCTCTCAGTTGGCTTGTTAGCTCAATTGGTTAGAGCGCTGCACTAGTATCGCAGAGGTCAGTGGTTCGAGTCCCGTACAGGCCTGATTTTTTTCAGGTCTGAATTTCGCTATTGCTCAAATAGCGCTATCTACTGCGAGGATCGTCCATCATACGTATCAAATACCGCAGTTCAAAATATATGATTTTCATATATTTATTATATCTCATTTATCACTTTCACGGGTTCATTACGAATCAACTTAACGGCCTGCTCTCAGTTGGCTTGTTAGCTCAATTGGTTAGAGCGCTGCACTAGTATCGCAGAGGTCAGTGGTTCGAGTCCCGTACAGGCCTGATTTTTTTCAGGTCTGAATTTCGCTATTGCTCAAATAGCGCTATCTACTGCGAGGATCGTCCATCATACGTATCAAATACCGCAGTTCAAAATATATGATTTTCATATATTTATTCTATCTCATTTATCACTTTCACGGGTTCATTACGAATCAACTTAACGGCCTGCTCTCAGTTGGCTTGTTAGCTCAATTGGTTAGAGCGCTGCACTAGTATCGCAGAGGTCAGTGGTTCGAGTCCCGTACAGGCCTGATTTTTTTCAGGTCTGAATTTCGCTATTGCTCAAATAGCGCTATCTACTGCGAGGATCGTCCATCATACGTATCAAATACCGCAGTTCAAAATATATGATTTTCATATATTTATTATATCTCATTTATCACTTTCACGGGTTCATTACGAATCAACTTAACGGCCTGCTCTCAGTTGGCTTGTTAGCTCAATTGGTTAGAGCGCTGCACTAGTATCGCAGAGGTCAGTGGTTCGAGTCCCGTACAGGCCTGATTTTTTTTTTTTTTTTTTTTTTTTTTTTCAGGTCTGAATTTCGCTATTGCTCAAATAGCGCTATCTACTGCGAGGATCGTCCATCATACGTATCAAATACCGCAGTTCAAAATATATGATTTTCATATATTTATTCTATCTCATTTATCACTTTCACGGGTTCATTACGAATCAACTTAACGGCCTGCTCTCAGTTGGCTTGTTAGCTCAATTGGTTAGAGCGCTGCACTAGTATCGCAGAGGTCAGTGGTTCGAGTCCCGTACAGGCCTGATTTTTTTTTTTTTTTTTTTTTTTTTTTTTTCAGGTCTGAATTTCGCTATTGCTCAAATAGCGCTATCTACTGCGAGGATCGTCCATCATACGTATCAAATACCGCAGTTCAAAATATATGATTTTCATATATTTATTCTATCTCACATGCAAACTATCTTTATTTTAGCATGCTTTGTATGTGCGTGTCAATTGTTTTGTTCTCAACTGTACACTGTACTATTGTACAGTTCCTCTCAAAAGTAAGTTGACAGTCTCGACTAGAAACTCGATCTCTGATACTCGAAACTATCGAGAATCGAGGATCGAGATATCGAGTATCGAGTATCGGGTATCGGGTATGGAGAGTCCAGGTTCGAGATATCGAGTGTCGAGTATCGGGTATCGAGAGTCCAGGTTCGAGATATCGAGTGTCGAGTATCGGGTATCGAGAGTCCAGGTTCGAGATATCGAGTGTCGAGTATCGGGTATCGAGAGTCCAGGTTAGAGATATCGAGTGTCGAGTATCGGGTATCGAGAGTCCAGGTTCGAGATATCGAGTGTCGAGTATCGGGTATCGAGAGTCCAGGTTCGAGATATCGAGTGTCGAGTATCGGGTATCGAGAGTCCAGGTTCGAGATATCGAGTGTCGAGAGTCGAAGGTCACGAATCGAGGGTCGATCCGCAGTGTCAATAAAGCTATTTTATTATTGCACGTAGAGCACTAGTGAAGGACGAAGTGCTTAACATGCGGCTTCTTTTTTTTTTTTTTTCTTTTTGTTGCGTCAGGTCACAAAGCAGACCCCAGTAAACATGTTCTCCTTATGGATGAAGTTGATGGAATGGCTGGCAACGAGGATAGGGGAGGCATGCAGGTATGGAGGGAAAATATCATGATTTTTACCTGTTTTGTTTCTTTCTGTGTTTGTGCTTTTTCCTTGTTTTTGGTTTTTGTTTGTGTGTTTGTGCTTTTTCCTTGTATTTGGTTTTTGTTTGTGTGTTTGTTTTCAGATTTGTTCTTACTTGATTTTTTTTTGTATGTTTCTCTTTGCTTTTTGTTGTTGCTATTTTGCTGTTGCTGTATTATTTTTGTCCGAATTACCTTTGGCCTCATTTTCAAAACGAGGCCTGGTACTCAACTATTCATGCGGAAGTGAGTTTAATATTCATGCAAATGAAAACTTACAGGGAAAGGATGAGTACCAGGACCGCTTTGAAAAAGAGGCCAAGGGTATTTCGGAAATGGGCTATTGAAGTCATTGTTTCAAACTTTGATTTGTCTTCTTGTTCTTCACTTTGGAAAAAAGCAACCTTTGACAAAAAAATTACTGTTAATTCCATTTATTGAACAGGAACTCATATCGCTGATAAAGAACTCAAAGATACCCGTCATCTGCATGTGTAATGAAAGGAACAGTTCAAAAATACGCAGCTTGGCAAATTACTGTTTTGATTTGAGATTTCAGAGACCTCGGGTTGAACAGATCAAGGTAATACCAAGCGTGCCGTTTTTTTTCGTCTGTTGGGTTGGTTGTTTGGTGTACGCCTGCATGCCGAATACATATTATTATATCTTCTTTCCCAGTAAAGAATTTGAAGTTAGGAATAAACAGTACTGCTCTCGTGTATTACAACACCCCCACGCGCGTGTGTAATTCGTGGGAATTACACGTGCTTCCAGTGCGTGTAGTTACGTGCGTGTAGTGGTTTACACGCCTGTATTTTGATTCGTCTTTTGTAGTTGACTGCGCGGAAATGCGTGTACTCTCACACGAATGCGATCGCTGTGGGAGTTTGTATTTAGACTTAACGATTTCAAATACATGTCTCAAAGCCTTCGTCAAAGCGAAATATGAAGCTATAATGAAACTCTGACGAAAGGCTAACGCTCTAAACGTGAGCACCAGAAGGTCTCTTCGGTGGCCAATTTGCAATGTCAACTCTGTTGATAAACCAAACTACAAAGTCTCCTACTGCGGGATACATGTTCGTTTTGAAAGTGTCGGCCTTCAAGTCTGATCTTACAAATAAATGGAGAATCAAAGATGTGTTTGTTTTTCAGGGAGCCATGATGAGTATAGCATTTAAGGAAGGACTCAAGATACCACCCCAGGCCATGGAGCAAATTATCGTGGGCGCAAACCAGGATGTTCGACAGGTAAATTGACAAAATTAACTCCACTGACATATGGATAGAGCTGCTTTTTTGCATTCAACTACCAAGCACAATTTAGCGAGACTCTCTCCCACCCGAGTACCGATCAAAAGTAAGTTGATACTGTGTTTCAAAGTAGTATATTTTTATGCTACATAGCGACATAGCCTAAACAAAGAACAATGGAACTTCCATTGTAGAGCTTTTGATATGGAAGCGGGTGAGAAAATAGCATATTGAAGAAGAAAGGTGTGTGTTGAAAACCTGAAGTTCTAGGCAAACAAGAGGGGGGAGGGATTGTTTAAAAGAGGGAGATTTCTATAGTGGTTAGTATGGGGGTTCCAAAGTGTTCACCGTTGCTCAAGACTTAAAATAGTGATCTCGTGATTGTTTGCTCGCGTTTTTTGTTTTTTGTTTTTTGTTGTTGTTTTTGTTGTTGCTGTGGATGTTTTGGTGTTGTTTTGTTTTGGTTTTGTTTTTTCCTTCTGGTTTGTTTGTATGTTTGTATCTTTGCCTTTGTGCTGAGCTAAACTTTCTTCAAATGCGAGAAAATGAAAAAAAATACTAAAGAAGTAATAACAGGGAGGGAAAAGTTAACGAATTAGGGGAGTTCAGGATATACAGGATTCAATTAGATTGAAAATGGTTTTTGCCGCAGGTTCTTCATAACTTATCAATGTGGACAGCTAAAGAAAAGTCGCTTAACTATGACCAGGCAAAGGAAGAGGCTGCTAAAGCGCAAAAAGACATCAAAATGGTAACAAGTTTATCATCGAATGGTGATAAATTATTTATTGTATTTGTTTAAGATAACATTCTGTCCATGTCTAAACCGTTGCGATTCGTCTACGGTCGTTGACGAATCGTCACACCGGAAGTCGAGAGGCATAAGTAATATGTGAAAATGAGTACCATGGTTCGACGGAAGTTGAACTGTGTGTTAACGGAAGTCGAGGGGCGTGAGCAATGAGTGAAAATGAGTGGCAGGTATGAGAAAATGATAACATTAACCTTTCACGTTCTTAAGGCGTGAAACGACTGAAAGTCCATCGTCAGAAAATTATAAAAAATGCAGGGGTAGAAAATGTTGACGAATCAACACGATTCGCACGGGTCTACTCGATAAGTTGGGTCGATTCGTCTCACCGGAAGTCGATTTGCAGAAGACAGTACACAACTCAAGCCTCACAACTTACCCTGCAGATTTAGTCGCCGATACCTTTTACCGGTGACCATTGCGGCCCAAACGCTAGCAGCTTGTTGGGCTACAGGTTGGTTTTAAGTCATGTATAACAGTTGCATGGTTTAGAAAAAAAGTGACAGGAGGCCTTTTGATCGTCAGGGTGCATTTGATGCCGTGAGGAGACTTCTCTCTGGAGCTGAAAGTTCGAAGATGAACTTGATTGAAAAATCGGACATGTTCTTTTGTGATTACTCCATGATGCCTCTCTTTATGCAAGAAAATTACCTCATGGTTGAACCAGGCCAGGGCCGGTGAGTTGAGATCTCAGTACTTTTGTTATTCGCTTCATGTTATTAGAGCAATTTTTAATTCACTTCCGAAAGTAACTCGGGATTTTTATGGTATTGCTCCACTCCGCTTTGTGATTGATTTAAAGAGGCGGCGTCGCCGAGTGGTTAGGGTATTTTGGACTTGTAATCCGGCGGCCCGGGTTTGAGTCCTCCACCCTCTACCCGCTGGATTTGTTCTCGTTTGCCCCGAGTTTAACTCCTCGGCTGCGCTCTGTAAATAGCCTACTGGTCTGCCTCTTTCCAGTGGGGATTTTCATGCACTTCACGTTTATTTAAAATCTTTCTTTGATTTATTTGAGGGCTACAAGTTCATCAGTCGAATTACTGTTATGTGTTACCCTCCTTAGATAAAGTTGTTATTGTTATTATTATAATTATTGGTCCAGAAAACTCACGTTATCCTCTCAACCAGTCAGATTCAAAACTTAAACCCACCGCGACTGCGTTTTCCCGCGCTTTGAGCTTTGAAGAGTAAAGAAAGGTGGAGGGATTGGATTAGGTCTGGTCGAGAGCGACCCAAACCTCCCTCGTTTTCGCTCGGCCACTTCTATGGCGCCCTTACTACTTCGTTCTGTTTTACGAACTGAATGTCTGAAGCAAGTCAGTCATTTACCAACCATTCATTTCAACTTTTTAGGTTAACTAATAAGTTCATTTAGGGAAAAGACACATCCTCGTTAAAGAGTACTTACGAAAGTGGATCGATTCGTAATTTCGATGTCATTATTATGTTTTATTTTTTTTTCTTTTTTCCATGCGTGATTGCCTTATCTAGTGGTGATATAAAGAAAACGCTGTCACTCGTTAGTCAGACAGCCGACTCCATTTGTGATGGAGATTTGGTCGAAAAACTCATCAGGCAAGGAGGCAACTGGTCCATGTTACCCATGCAGGTATGAGATGGCGCTTGACAAAATTTTGCCTTTGTGATTTGGGTTTTTATTACAATCCCTGTCGCTCTTGTCGTTCATCCACAGGGACCTAACCCGCGTAGCTGGCGCAGAAGAAATGCCGCCACCCCCTCCCCCCCCCCCCCCCCACACACACACACACACACACTAGGCATAAATTCGCAACATACCGAGAAGTATAAATTCCTTGGTTCGTGTTGCCCGCTTAACCCTTTTTTCCCCTAACATTAGTAGGATATGTTCCCATACAAGGTGCTAAGGAGAATTGGTCCAGCAATCTAGAACGTTTTTAATTGGTGATCATTTCCTTTATTCTCCTGACCTTAATGTGTGATTCAGGGGCGATATTGTAATGAGAAATTAGATGTAAGTCGCTCTTAAGAGGTTAAATGGTTAAGGCAGAGAGGAATAGCGCGAACCTCTCTGTCATGCTTATACTCGCTCAATAAATGCCCATAAGAATTAAAAGTAGTAGCCAAGTAACATTCCAGTTTGTCCTTAGTGTTGATTTAGCGCTGCTGGATTTTTTTCAGGCCATGTTTTCGTGTGTGATCCCGTCAACCTTTATAAGCGGGGGGATGGGTCAGAGGATCGAGTTTCCTCAGTGGCTGGGAAAAAATTCCAAATATGGCAGGCTAGACCGCATGCTTCAAGAATTGAAGGGTCACATGCGATTGAGGTAAGGGTATTTGTGGAATGTGACCAGTGTAATAAAGAGCATTTCGATCGGGTTATCGTAGTAAACTCTCAGAATCAAAGAGAGTAATCAAAGGTAGCCAATTAGACGCGGAAGTAGAAACTGGAAAATTTCCTGAAGTGCGAGAAAACGCATATAATTAAGACGCGTTTTACGTGTATTCGGTACAAAAGGTTTTGGCTGTTATTGTTGTGGTCGTTGTTTTTTGTTTGTGTTGTGTGTTTGCTTTTTTAGCAGTCTGCATTAAGCATCAAAGCAAAACCAAAGCCTTTCTCACTCCTAAATTCGTATTATCATTGTTATCGTTATCGGTATCATTATTCGTTGTCATTATTATTACTAGTAGTAGTAATACGTATTGTTATTGTTATCATTGCATTTGATTTTATTTATTTATTCATTTTGTTTTTCTTTTTTGTATTTTTTCGTATTTTAATGTTTATTGATATTTTTTAGCACATCCGGAAGCAAGTTGTCAATGAACATGGACTACATTCCTTATCTCAGAAAAGTCCTCACCAGCCCGCTTATGACTCAGGTATGTTCGACGGAAACTCGTTTCTGGTGTGAACTTGCTCACTTGAAAATCAATCAATCAATCAATTTATCAAACAAGCAACTAATAGGCCAATTGACAGTTGTGTACTTAGTTGCCAAGCCTTTGATTTGGAGTGAGGCCGGAGATGACCTTGTTTTGATAGAGATCAGTATCTGGCTAGCAGGATAACAAAGTAATTTACATTAGAAAATCACCAACGTTTTTATCATAACCAGGTCACCCTTGGCCTCAATTCTTTTCAAAGGCTTGGCAGCCAAGCATTTAACTGTAAAATGGACTATTCATTAATGGATTGACCAAGCAATTAGTCTGATTTATTTTAACACGTTCTTGGAACTGTCATCTCATTACTGTTTACTAACCATTTACATCCTAATCTATATATATAAAAATATATATAAAGTGTGACTTGATTTTCGTAGAACAGTGCTCAATACATAGAAGTAGAGCGAAGTATATATTGTGGGAGGAAAATATATATATAATATATAATTTTTATTCCATACTCTCCGCATTTTCTTTGGCACTAAGAAGGAGAATTCGTTTGACAATCGTGGATTCTTAGTTTGGTGATCATTTCTTTCATTCTCATTGTCTTGATCCCGTTTCTACACTTAGGAATCAGACCAGATTAATTCTGGTGTGTCCAGTGTCATTCAAGTCATGGAGAACTATGATTTAACCAAAGAAGACTGGGATTCTATCATTGAGGTTGGTCAATTTGAAGGACAGAGAGATCCAGTCGCGTCGATTCCTTCAAAGGTTTGTTCATTCCTGTTGGCCGCTAAGACATGAAAATGCGTGGTGTTTAGATTTCAGTGGTGGAGTCATCCGTGGTGTATTTGGGGCAGTGACGACTGATTGCCTTTTTTTTTCTGAGCTTCCCGTGATAAATCCCAAGTTTAAAATTGCCCTGCAGCTTGCTCGCCAGCTACATTACTTTATGTTCTTTATGAGTAACTTGGGAAAATGTCATTTATAATCGCTTTGAAATTTTTATGACATTTCTCTTTAGGTGAAAGCAGCGTTCACACGAACCTACAACAAAGAAAGTTTTAAGACACCTTACGCCATTCGCGCGGCGCCAAAGAAGGGACGGAAAGGCGGAGCAGAGGACGGACAAATGATGGAGGAAGAAGGAGAAGGAGATGTGGTTGAACAACAGGACGACGACGATGATCTGGAGAATAACCCCATGATCAAGGCGTCAAAAAAACCAGCCAAAGCAGCAGCAAGGGGTGGGGCAAAAGGCGGAAAATCAAAGGAGGGTGCTAAGAAACAAGCGCCTACATCAAAGGGAAAAGGACGAGGAAAAAATAGAAAATGATAGGTTTGTGCGGGGAGGAGCACCTTCACTGGGAAAATAATCGACTGGGAGGACAAGGATCGATTTTAAAATGTATAGCAATGGAATAATAGCTTTAGAGCGGATGACAAAAGTGAAAAATTTCAAGGAAGCCGAGGCGTGTCTTTCATTATTTTCTGCGATTTGACTGCTTGGAAAGATGTGTACATCCAGCCATCCGCGAAATTCTAACCAAGAAGTATGATTCTTTAATCCAGGTCTTCCTTAGCGTTGCCTTCCTGACTGCTTGAGGTCTCAGTCATCCGAAACATACAACGCACACTATAAAACACGAGCAATGAAAAAGTAGACCCGATGCTAAAATTACAGCGACGCATCATGCCGAGAGGGAATTCCTATTCAAAACTATTCCACTTAGAAACGTACGTTTCTGTGATTTCAGATTTGAGCTGCAAGACGTTTGTGAAACGATTTCATTATCCATGGTCTAAATCTACCATCGCTTTTAACTCAAATACCTGAATTACACGTGTGATGGGGATCAAGGAGGCATACTTGTGTCGCCCAGGACTTACATAGGTGGCTGTATAATTGTTCACTAACTTTACCCTCTTTTGACTCTGTTTGCGGAGCAAAATTTTTTTTAATTTTCGTTTTCTTTTTTTTTGCCGTCTCACGCGTCCGCTTCCCTTTTTTTGTCAGCTGAATAGTTCTGAATGGATGAAATAGATGAGAGCAAAGCTGCTCGAAATGTCAAAATAAAATTAAAAAAATAACGACAACAACAAATATAAAAAAACAAGACGAAGCGATGTGGCATCAAATACTTTGTAGCACTCACGCGAAAATAACATGGCTGAATTTTATAACCGTATAACTATTGTCTTGACACCAACTTTCACCTTTGATGGTGTTATGAATTTTACATGCACCACTACCATACATGTCTTTTTTCTTTTATAAAACTTTGACTCGTAAACAACGTTGTTCTGTTGGTGTTACATTTTATTTCTTAAAAAAAAAAAAAAAAAAAAATTGTTTAGCCACTTTATGTACTTTACAGTCCTCCGTCGTGTCCTGTTTCAGCTTTGTGCGAACTCTAAGAGTGACTAACATCTACTTTCTCCTCACAATTTCCCCTCTGAATCACACATTAAGGTCAGGAGAATGGAGGAAATGATCACACGAACTAAACAAGCTCTTGATTGTTAAACAAATTCTCCTTGTCAGCACCTTAGGAAATGTATAGAGAACAGTATGGAGAATATGCATGCCGATATTAGGTTGTAAAGGGTTAACTCTGTCCAAGAGATTATAAAACTCGAGCGCAGACAAGCCTGAGGGGGTGTAAGCGCACAGTGTGGAAAATTCCATTTTTATGCTTGTGACAGCCTAAATTGTATTTTTTGAATTCGTAACGTTTAAGCACGTGAGAGAACTCGTAGAACGTGATATTATCCATGTTTTGTGTCGAGAATCATGATGGATAACCAGAAACAAAAATTCATACACCGTAGTTTCTCTGATTTAGTCCAACCCCACGGTCTTTATAATTCGTAAGGATCAGCTGAAATTTAACGGACAAAATTAAAGTAAACAAGAGCGTTAACCTGTAGTTTGTTTTGTTTTTGTTTGTTTCTGCGTTTTTCCGTTTTTTTTTCTTTTTTTTGTTTTTGTTTTAGCTCTGTTGATTGTTGGTTTGTTCGCTTCTCCATTTGTTTGTTTATCTTTTTTTTTTTTTTTTTTTTTTTTAATTTTCTCCAGTTCTTTGTGTTTATTTGTTTGTTTGTTAGGTTAGAATGGAGTGAGGAGTTCATGCCACTGCCTTTTTGCTGTCATTTGCTGTCCAATTTGCTGATCACCAAATAATGTCGTGATATGAGCGTTGTGGGGTTTGTAGGATATCGCTGAATCTATCTTACTCATCAAAGTGAAGTTAAGCGTCCCCTGCTTTTTAACGACTTTGAGGTGAATAATTATTTTAGCCTAATGCTCAGTCACTGTAGGCGTTTATTCTTTCCCCTCCTAAACTGAGTTTACTCTCGCCGAAGCTATTCTATCAGCGAAAAGAATGACTTCTAATCAGCAAGTCGTTTCGTGGAACAGAAATTGTCTTCAGGATAAGCGTTCTTACCATTTCGAAGTGAACATCTGTACAGCTCCACTCTAAGACAGGGCTTACCGTACCACTGAACTGGGTTGATTCGTACAAATCGAGCTGTCACAGACGGTTCTATTGTATTGGGCTTTACAAGCAATGGGTGAGAGGACCCACTGAACACCTGAAATGTGATCAAATGAAAGAATAGAACAGAGCGTACGATTCTGTTATTTTTCATTTCTATGATGGGGAAGCCTTTCCAGTTACCTTTTTTATCTATAAAAAAAAAAAAAAAGTTTGCAAAGAAACATTTCGACATAATTCATTTCATTTCAGCTGCAAAAGATCGTGTTACAATTTGAACAGCATCTCGCCTAAAGAAGGGTATTTCTCTCGGCGGACATTAAAGTAGTAGCGTGGCACAGTTCTGATATATAGCAAACAAGACCAATCATGGTTTCGTCATGGCAAGCGTTCTCTTGCCTTTCGTGAAGTCTTCTTGTTTCTACTTGGAGCTTTAACTGCCAAATGATGACATCGAGGTTCCCTCCGATTGCCTGTTTTGGTTTTGGGTTCTCGAAACGCGACTGAAAACTGCTCCATTTGAACAGAAACAAAAAACGGCAAAGGTTTGAAGCGAGGCGTTAAATACAGACACTGATCACAGAATAGTTAAGATTACATCATTCCTTCTACCTTAGTTCCCAGTCCGTTTTCGGTGTAGTTAAACCACGTGCTACCATCCATGCTGAAACTCAGAGTAAATTTGCGCACGAGCCAATATTTAGTCTCCTGACCTTGAATGGCCACGCCTTTTATTTCATCAGCGTAACCCAAGTCTACTTGAAAATATGGTTCGGCATTATCGCTGAAAGATAAGGGAGTTTGCATGTTGATTACATGCATTTTTTTCCATAAGGAAAGCAGTCAGGGCATAGAGGAATTTGAACGATCTTTTAGAATATTTTTCTGCGTTATGTGCATGGATTGACAGACGAAATGAAAGTCTGCATTGGCTTAGTGGAGATGGTTGCAAGATCGACATAAGTTAACAAAAAAGTAGTACCTGAGTACAAGGTAGTAGGGAATTTTTCGTCGAGCGTTCAACTCGGTATATACAAAGTATCTCATGAAATAGCATAGCGAATGACTGAGATAACGAGTTGAACACAAGAAGAGAAATCCTATATCTACGAGTAACCTTGTATGATTTTTTTTTTTATCGTATTAAGACCATAGGCCACAATCCGAGAAATTTTCGATAATCGACCTTGGATTGAAAATTGTAAACGGTGTGCCATTCATTCGTCAACCTGACAAAGTGGCGCGAAGGGTGAGTGACGTGTTAGCAGTTGACTGGCGATATGAAACACACGTGAAAAATGCCGTCATTTTACCCTTGCGTTGTGTCGGCTTTCTCAGGGCTGGAAATCCTTTTATAATACCGAAGTTTTTCAGTATACAGTATTTGCATTTCTATGCCTTTCGGAAGAGAGAGCTTTAATCATACCCATTTGGACACCAAGCACTTGTTCTGTTTCGAAGCCTTCCGTAGGATGCCGTATAACTCTCGCCTAATGCAGAGCTGCTGTAAAGTTGAGAGTCACTCAGTAAACCGGTCTGTAAACCATAACTGCAGTCTGAAGGTTCAAGACAAAACTAAGACATGAATGATAAAGTGAATTCTTATTAACCATGAATAGCGCCGAGCTTTTCCCATCTCTCGCAGCGTTGAAGAGAAAAAATAGTCAATAAAGAGAAAAAGTCGGCAACTTGAACAATCAGTCGCTGTAACGAAGGGCTAGAGCTCGACTGCAAGCATTAGAGACTCTTTACCGCTGCCAATTTAGATTACTGTCTTAACTCTGTTGAAAACCAAATTATCTTGCAATCAGAGTGAAAACCGACAAGTAATATTTTTGATAGCGCTAATTTGCACACTGCAAAACAAAACCTTTCAATATTGGTGTATAAAAATTTCATAGAGGAAAGATTCGAAACCTTCTATAACAAGACATTAAAAGATGATGCAAGAAAAAATAAACACATTTTTACCTGGATTTGGAAATGTGTAAACTCGTTTAAAAGCGTCAGATCCCTCGTCACATTTCCTGCCTAATGCTACCACGTCTCCTTTCACTGGAATATTACCACTGACAGACTGCAGGCACAATCCACCAGGGCTGTACTTGATTGCCTTCCCATAAGCCATTCCACTGGTCTTTTGAAATCTAATTCAAAATTAAAACTTAAATGATACTATTTTCTCTCGGCTCTGCGAAAACTGTTGTTAAAGCTTGCCAGTAGTTTTAGGGAAATGGAATTAGTAGTACATTTTACTAAGAGCGACTTCCAGAGGGTGAGACGGCGATAACAAAAAGGAAATTTTCCACCCTTTCTGTTCGGTTGGGTGTATTTTCTTATAAGCTGTTTGCTGGATAATGCATTGAAACTTTGAGAAGAAACACACAAGCCTCTCCCTGGGGAGCAGTGTCAAGAAATTCTTGACCATTAAGGAGAAAAAAATCGGGTCATCCTCGGTGTAAAAACCTGACGAGGTTTTCTTTGTTTCATGAGGTATTGTTTGGCTGTACGCTATTGTTTATGATGATTTGTTGTCTTTGTTTTACGTCACTCGTGAACTTCACAGGTTTTTACACCGAGGATGAGCCAAAAAATCTCAATAAAATACATGGTTAAGAAGAGAAAAAAAAAAGCACATCTGGTTGGCTTTTGACAGTGCACTGAAAACGCTGCTTACTGATGGTGGAATATGACCATATCTGATAAAGGTGGTAAGTTTCTGAAGAAACTGTGGTGCTGCGTCAGTGGGAGTAACACAGTAATTTTTATCAACTGAGTCGGATAATGTAAATTAGCTATCGTTAAGAGTTTCGTTCTCACGAAGGGCTAACGCTCGAAATGTTAGCTTTTAAACTATTCACGGTGGCCAACTTACATTATCAACTTAGATGATAAAACATAAATTACCTTCTTACCCCCACCGACGCGCGCAGCACCACAGTTTTTAATCAGAAACTTGCCCCCTTTATCGATATCTGATGAGGTTTTTTTTTTTCCTGCTTTTTAGTTAAATATAATTATGCATCAGTTTTTCAAACTTTAATTAAACCCTTGGATCCCTAAGAGTCAAAATCTTATTTTTCTTTACAATATCACCCCTGAATCACTCAGTAAGTTCATGAAAATAAATGAAATGATCACCAACCAGAGAGGCTCGGATTGCTAAACTAACTCTCCTTGCCAGCACCTTAGAAAATGTATAGACAACAGTATGGAGACTACGTATGATGCACGATCCTCGCAGTAGAGAGCGCTATTTATGCAATAGCGAAAATCAGACCTGAAAAAATCAGGCCTGTACGGGATTCGAACCACTGACCTCTGCGATACTAATGTAGCGCTCTACCAACTGAGCTAACAAGCCAACTGGGAGCGGGCCGTTCGGTTGATTCGTAATAAACCCGTGATGATAAATCAGATACAATGAATATATGAAATTCAGGTCTGATTTTCGCTATTGCATAAATAGCGCTCTTTTCTGCGAGGATCGCGCATCATACGTATCTATAACCGCAGTTCAAAATATATGAACTTTCATAGATTCATTGTACCAGTGTGGAGAATATGCATACTGATGTTAGGTTGTAGAAGTTGAAGAGAATTTATGTGAGCGTCAATCTTCACCTGTGTGTTTTATCATCGCAAGCACTAAACGACAACCCGACAGGGGTCCCTTCAGTTGGTAGGCTGTCATTAATCATTGGCTTGACGCACATTTCAGAGCATGCGTGCTGAAGGGAGCCATCCTTGAGTAGAAGAAACCATGACGAGTCACTTATACAGTCTGTGTCAAATACTAGAATTTCTGATTCATTGACTACACAAGAGTGGGATTTGGGGCTGATACATAGTCCATTCGGGCTTCTTAGTGGACTGTGCTTTGGAAAACCTAAACAAAAGGAAAAAAAAATATTTTCATCCATCTATTCGTCTATCCGACTAACCTACCGCACATCGATTCCAGCCCTCCAGCCCTCCACCCCTTCTCCAACCTCCCATTATCCGGTCTGTGTATCGTCTGTCTGTCTTTGAGTCTATCTAAATCTATATGCCTTTTGTCACAGTTGCTGGGATCTGATTGGCTTAGCTATTGGATATCTACTCCTTTAGTAGATGGGATTCAAATAAACAGCCCGATTAATGTGCTGTTACAAAACGAAAAAAAGAGAAAAAAAAACAAGACTCATGCTGTTCAGTTTTGCTCGATTGCGATTGATCATTCGTTCTCGATTTATATGCTCAAAATTTTAATTCGGGTGCCTTCCTCGTCAACTATCACATTAAATGCAAATTTCGAGCTCTTAGTATAATTTACCGAAAACCGTCACTCAGTTACGAAGCTGAACAAAATTAACTGCTTCAAGTTGCCTTTAAGTGATATCCAGGCAACGTGAGTTGTGGATGCCAGTTCAGGAGAGTCATGGGCTCTTTCATCTGCGTCACACAGAACTAGTGACAGACTGCATGCAAAGGATATGTAACCAGCGAGGGTAATTTTGATTCACGCAGAGAAAACTCGCTACTAAGACAGCGAATAATAAACCTACCACCGCAAGGGGGCCATGGCTTGCACAAGAGAGTTTCACGCGAGGGTCCCAGCTCTGAGCAGTCTTTTCCACCGTTCGCAGGTCGTGGATTGTTGCAGTACCTCGCTCTGACTTTGTAACCGGTTGAACAGGTCTTGCTACAAACGCTCCACGCTGACCAAGAGCTGTAACCACCGTTGACTCAAGTAGTCATGATATTATCCATAAGTATTGGGTCAGAAAATAGAGAACTTTTAATAACTTACATCTGAAATAGACCGGTCAGTATCTATCACTCGGGGGTGGGGAGACAGATGTTTTCTGGTTGTGTTATAATGACCCCCCCCCCCTCCTCTCTCCTCCCTGTATTATCCTAATGATCTCCCATCGGTAGTCAATTTTCTCTAGTCCCCCCCCTTTATACTCTGTTGACGACTGCCCCCCCCCTCAGTTTCTCTGAGAACCATGTGATCCTTTAAGTCATCCCACCCCCCCCTCCTTCCCTCTCCAGGGCGCTAACACTTATACATGTGTGCAGTTTGAAGCAATTAACCTCTGCAGTGAATCTTCCGAAGAGAGCAAGACACTTAAAGTGATACCCAAGTTCTTATCTTATCTTTATCTTGCAGTGGTGTCTCTATTGGGCAAATGAGGTCTGGTTCCTTGTAATCTGAGAAATAAAAAATCAAAGCTTAGTTCGGCATAGAAGTAAGATATAAACTGCGTCGCTACTTGGTATACCACATCCCTAGTGCACTAAAAAACTCAAACAATAAACTTGCCTTGTCTTAGCTCCTTCAGCCAATACCATTTTCTCCTGGGAAAGGCCATTTTGCTAGAAATCCATGGAGAAGGAAGAAAGGGCCAATTTTGTTGCGCCACAAAGGTCCCCCAGGGTATATGTCCCACATACGAATCACTCGTTGTAAGCAATGCCAATCGATTTCGCCTTGGGAACCAAGGCATTCGGTTGCTTATGGCAATCTCGCCACTCGACCAGTCGTTAAATCGTTTGACCATCATAACGTCTGTTTGATTAGGAAAGTTTCCAGTGAAGGTGTAGTGATTCGGAGCTTGCCAAACTCCACCCCAGCATCCTGGCTGAATTGCATCGAGTCGATACAGAAACGGGCTGTTATTGGTCGAATCATGCTTGATGATGTCAGCTTTTCCTAAAATGGAAAAGTCTGCCCATCTGAGCTTACCGGCCAGTGCGTACGCATTTCGCTGGAGGACTGTTCTTTCATTCCAACCCTTGTTGGTGAGTGCCTGTATCTGTGTATCGTACGGTTTTAGATTAAAAAATCGTTTTGCTTTTTATCTTTCAAATCCATTCAAATAGAGTGTATTAGATCAGTTGAAAACGTGGAGAAATGAAAGGTAATTTCTCGTCCGACTCATCTACAATTGCAATTAACTTTGTGTCGTGTTCCCCTTAGTAAAACATTAAGTGATCAATTTGTGGGATCTGGTAAACCAGATCCACAAAAAAGTGACCCATTACGGTGTAAGAATCAGAGCAGCCTTTCTGTACAATCAAATGATACGGACTGGAATGGTAGATTTACCAATAAAGTCCATCCCCCGCCAAACCTTCTGGATTGATCACAAATTGTTTTGACTGGCTTTGTGCAGGGTCCATCCAAATGCAGCCGGTAAACTCCATCACGCTCAAAGCCATCCTCAAAATACTGCTTGCAGCTAACTGTAAAACAAAATCACAATTTTTAAATCTGAATTAAGATATCAAAACTTTACATGAAAATTCAGTACAGTTACTTTTGTCGGAAATTTGATGATTGGATGCTTTTAAAAGAATTGAGAAAATTATCCGAGAAAGGCTCTGAACAAGGGGATAAAGAAACCGGATTAAAATTTAATCCTGGCTGAGTGCTAATGAGTCCTCAAACAACTGGGCCCAGGGTGAAGAGAGGAACCGTAAAAGTAGAGAGTCTAGCCCCAACAGCACGCCACAGAGTTCCAAACAGAGCCATTCTTTGCGGATTCCAACACACTCCCGTTGAAGCTACTTTGTCGTTTAATGTTGGCCTCCTATGACTCAAGCATTCCAATAAGAAGTTACGGGAAGCGCAAAAGAAACGAAAGCGAAACGAAGAAGTAAATCAAGAGAGGGATTCGCTACTTCCCTGAGAGTAACTCGCAGAATCAAAATTATCACCGCATAGTAATGTTCACACTAACGAAGAACGAGTTCATTCTTGTAAAGAGGAAAGGGGAAGTGAAATATGCTTCGGGCTCGTTTCTTGATTTACCAGCCTCTCTTATTTCTGCAACACCTCTTTGACTTATTCTCCTTTTCTTCGGCTGGCCCAATCATAATGTGAGTAGCATGTCAGTCATGACAGATGCACGAAACTAAGCTACCACAATTTAGTGGCTATAACACAGTGGTTGAATGTCATGGGGCAAGGCATACGCGAGGGGATCAATTCTGGCCGGCTGAGCGCCAATTTCCCCGCTCGCTGTGTCGCAAAATAAGCGAAAGAAATTGAAACGTCTGCAGAGATCTTTAATAGGATAAAACATAGGGAGAGGGAGAAATCGACTTTTGTGGCTGTTTGTAACTCTTGTGAGACAACTTAGTTCTACATACATGTTATCACTGAGAACCTTCGCACATGCGCAGACGTCTGACGGCTTTGTTGGTAGCAATAGCTTGTCTAGTTCTTTTTCTTCTTTACGAATGGGCGAAGACGAAAACCCTCCAGATGACATATTGAATTCAAGCAATTGAATTCATGAACATCTCGTCTGTCACAATGAAAAACCATAATTCTGAACAAATTTGCCGCCTGTTTACTAATTTGGTAAACGTTTACTATGGAAATCTAAAGCAGGTTTTGCAATTGATAATTTTCGGTTCACAGCCTCCTTTGTATACCTGACCGGAAATATCATCACAAATAACCCACCATATTTTCTAAAAGACGAAATTATTTCCTGATTAAGCATAAGAGTGTTTAGGGAAAAAAAACAAACAAACAAACATTTTGACTTACCTGTTGTCGCCAAAATTGCGAGGATCCCAAACAATAAAACAGGTAACAAAACTCGTGACATACCGTACGCCCTACGACAAGTTGTTTCCAGTGTTTCGATGTAATGACGTGTTATCATCAAAAGAAAGGTAATGGAGAGTAAAGTGAGAAATGCTGAGGCAGTTTCGGCCAAAATTTGTGAGTAAGAAGAGATTGACTAAAAAATAGTAGAACTCAACTCACCCTTTTATGACATCATTGCAAGAAATGACTTTTTTGCGATTCACTACCCAAGTCCATGACATTGACGTGAAAATGACATAAACTTGACATTTCTTATATCGTGTCGCTGGCTACCATAATTTGTTACTAAGAAAAGAAGAGAACTCTTCAAAGAAATTTGAAAATTGTTTCTTAATTGCTTAACTTCCGAAGACTAGCAGAGGGTCTGGATGGGGTTAACTGACCACTGACAAATGGCTAAATTTTTAACTGACAACTGACAAATCGCTGAAAAACTAATTGACAACTGACATTTGTGGTGGGCTTTTACTGACAACTAACAAAAGCTCGGATCGCCCTTGGTATCCTAAAAACTGGATGTAAGATAAGGACAGTTGATCTATTGTGTTCAAAGAAAGTACATTTTCCATTACATATCAGTAGGAGTACGCCAGAATGTCCTATTTTGTTAATAATTACCGCATGTGCCATCCACATGAAGGTCATGTGTCACATATCAGTTATATGGTCTTTGATACCCAACTCGATCGTCAACTTACGCGATGGCCGTGAATGCTGGTATTTTAAGAGCTGTTGTAAGCTTTTACTGAATTGAGTCGGAAACGACATTGGAGCGTCACAGAAGCCGCATTCCTAGCAAAGATGTTAAAACCGCACTGGCGCTGATAAAGCACCCTACTTCGTATCTTGGTCTAAAGGACTTGTCTAGTAAATATGGCCTCGGAGATTTTGATTTGAATCTTTATCACATGGCTCCGAAATCAGGCGGCGAAAGCGATATAATTTTGCGCTAACTACGGACGAGCAATGGAATTTGGAGCTTCCTACCTTGTTGGCTGGAACAGGAAGCGAATTAAACAGTATGTAATGGAGTGGTTTGGTATTGGTAGATTTATATCAGTTAATAGCCTACTCTTTATCATAAAACGCCCATTAGATGTCGACTTATAAGCGCCGTCAGAATTTTCTCATTTCTGAATTCATGTAAATTAAGTTTTATGTAGATTATAATGACATAGCTAAAGTGACTGTGAAAAATTAATAATAATAATAATAATAATAATAATAATAATAATAACAAAAATAATGATGTTTATGTAGCGCCTATCCAATGATAGATCTAGGCGCTTAACAAAGTGAGAAGAAATTCAAAATTAAAGTTAATTAAAGTAAATAAACTTAAAACTGAAGTAAAAGCATGTAAAGTCTATTCAGTCCTAATGGCTAAAGTAAAATATTATGTGTCTCATCAAACTCAAGTCTCACTTAAACTTCTCGAAGACGGAATGCACCGCCTGCACAACAGCACAGCTTCTGATTGACAACGATTATCTCCAAGATATTGAATTGAGCACATTACTCACAACAGTTGTGGAGAATCTACATGCAGTTTCACATTTTAAGCATGAGACCTTCACCTCATTACAGTATTCCCAAGACTTTGGATTAATTACCAAGGAGTCGTTGAAGAGAGTAACGAAATGGGCAGCCAAGTATTTATGAAAAACTCTACTATCCTGACCCTCAGACCAGCCCGGAGTCTGCAAATGTAAACTTTATGCGACCTCTACCTTCAGTAGAGATCGACCCCGAGATTGAAAGTGCTATGAAAGATTTTGTGGAGAAATATCGTCCTTTGAGGCAAAGGACAGTTCGGGAGGAAACTACCAAGGGCAGGGCAGGGGCTTTACCACCGGCCGTTTACACGAAGCAACAAGATTCCACAAAGATGGACCTGTTGGCGGGAATAGATAACGATTTCAACTCGGGAGATCAGTCAGTAGGGTTCAGCAGCGACAAAGGAGCTGTTTAAGCTACTTCGAAAGGTGGGAATGTAACAGATATCACATTTGTTGACGACTGTATCGTCGAAGTGTCAGCTGCTGACGGTGCGAACACATGCAGACGAATATGACACAGACTCAGAAAACGACCGTTTCTAACCAAGAGGATGAAGATATTACCCCAATTACGGTTTCTAGATCTGGGCGGCCAGTTCGCGCCCATTTTCGCCTGGGTTTCTTAGTTACGCTTTCTCTAATAACCTAGTTGAAAAGTACATAAAGGAACGTTCCTTTCCAATCATTTCATTGGAGCGAACCGCAACCGAAGCTTTGTAAAACAAAACATAAATCCAATATATTATGCTAGAGGACTCTTCACAAGTTTTGTTTTCTTTCTGATGATCGCACGGGAAAACGGAAGTTTGTTTTCAGAAGAGTCGTAACTGACTTAAACAATGACTGAAAGTCATTTGAAAGATCTTATTTCATTCCAGTACTAAGAAAAAGCAGTTCTTATTGTATCAGTTTTCGACTAAATTTTCGAGTGTACGCTATATATATATGTGCTTTTCAGCTAAAATTATAAGGTCGTAAAATAATAATTAACTTGCCAAGTTAATCATTAACAGTCATTTAACTGCCAACTGACAAATGGCGGAAAATTTAACTGACAACTGATAAATGGCCGAAATTTTAACTGACAACCGATATTCGTACCCACCCCCCCCCCCCCCATTCAGACCCTTCTAGCAGTGTGGCGGTCAGGAAGTTGCGGTCAATATAATCGATAGCCTTATATTACATTATGAGACAAACGATTAAACGTTCATTTATCAACAAAACCACGATGAAGAACAACATTTTCTCTGACATGGTTACCTTTTAGTTTATACAATATTTTTATATGGCAAAGTAGTCCAGAGGTAAATCTCTGACCGTCGGGATCCTGCTATACAGACTGTTTCCACTGAAATGGCCATAAGCTGCGTATTTTGGTTCGCGAAAACCGGCAGATTCAAAATATAAACTACACAGAACATAAAAAAAGTTTGGTAACCTCGCTTGCTTGAGTCGTGCTGGGGAATATTGGCCCAAGGTCGCTTCGCTCGGCCCGTACTGCCACGACCTCGGACCTCGGGCGAACAATAATTGTGGTTCTGTAATTCTACGATATTGAAAAAACGACTTCTTAGTACTTTTACAATTGTATTTTACAAAAACACAGATTTTTTTCTCTGTTCTTTAAACCCAATTAGTCCTGAAGCTTCAAAAATTTACACAACTGGTAGAACTTTTTCCTAAGTTCTAGAATCTATGATCAGGTGTTCTAATGACACACTCGAAATCTACAAACGTGTACGCCTTAGCAGGTCAAGTTGTACAGAAGTGGAGCATTCTGCTCTGTTGTTGTCCACATCAGTTATTCTAGTTAACAATTGGTTCATGCTTTAGCGTGCACTATCGAGTTATGGAGCACGCGGGAAGTTTGGAGAGCACGAAAGAAGCGTAAGAGTTGCCCGAGGCGATAGCCGAGGGCAACTCTAGCTTCTTGAGTGCTCTCCAAACTTCCCACGTGCTCCATAACTCGATAGTGCACAGCTGAAAGCATGAACCAATTGTTTTAGAACATAGCCGGTAGAATTGTGCATCAAATCCGACGGGAAAAATGGACAACAATATCAGTTGAAGCGAATCGTGACGGCGCTGATGCCGAGTCTCCTTTTCCTTTGTTTTTCTCTTTTTCTGCCTCATTTAAGAACTCTAGCCCAAGGGAAAAGGTCGAAACATTGTCTTCGTTTTCGGACTAGTAGGCCGAGTTTCTGTTTGTATCCATTATTGTCGCGAAATATATTATTTTTCCCGCGCTAACAATCGGCCGCTCGCGCGAAAAAAAAATTTCTGGCGAAGCGAAATGCTGACGCTGTCAGCGTGCACTATCGGGATTTTGAGCACGCTTACAAATATTGAATTTCATTGCGCGGTTCTGCTAGCTATGTTCTAATTCGTTTTATCTTTAAGGATTTTCGTCCTTCCACGTGTTATAAGCATTAGAGTTATCACTTATATTTTCATGGGCTTAGTTTTCCACCGGGTAGTGTCTGTGTTACCATGACGTCATAATCTTTATCGTATTACAGTATATGAAACGTGATTAGTTAACAGATCAGTCGAATTAGTGAACGCACGTGTTTGGATATCCTCTTGAGAACTAGAGCCGCAAATATTGGTAAGTATATTCATTTTATGATGTTTCGCTTTTCAGTATCCTGTTACGTTTCTTAAGCTAAATACATCGAATCAGTTAGCGTTTTGTGATCTTTTTTCAGTTGACTTTTTTCTATCCATGGACACTAGAGAATGAAGTAAATGAGTGCGACAGCGACCGTTCATCGAGTACATATCCGATACAACCACAGTCTGTCTCGCACATGTCAAGTCATTTTCCTTGTCGATGTTGTCATCACAAATGCATGTTTTGATTCTGTCAGTTCCCCCCCTTTTCTCAGTTATAACTTAGAGCGGTTGCTTCAAAACATAGGTAATCCCCTCCGCCTTCCCCCCGCCTTCCCCTCTCTCCCCGCCCTCCCCCCTCTCCCCGCCCTCCCCCTCTCCCCGCACTCCTCCTCTTCCCGCCCTCCCCCCCTCTCCCCGCCCTCCCCCCTCTCCCCGCACTCCTCCTCTTCCCGCCCTCCCCCTTCTCCCCGCCCTTCGCCTTCCCCACCACCCTCCCCTCTTTCCCTCGCCCTAGCCCTCCCCTCTTCCCCCCGCCCTCTCCTCTCTCCCCACCCTCCCTCTTTCCCCCGCCCTCCCCTCTTCCCCATACCCTCCCCCTCGCCTTACCCTCTTCTCCCCCGCCCTCCCCCATCGACTTAAATCTGTCAGTTTGTCAAGGTTTCATTTCTTTATTCGTCCATTTGCTATTATTCTTTACTTTTTCGTGTTTTTAAATCGGAAACATCGCATTATTAGCCCGCACATATGAGGAAATTTGAAATATTTTCATTAAAATATCATGAAATTCACAAACAATATACTGGGGAACATTTTTTATTAATAGCTCTGCACTAAGTTTCCAGTATTTACTACGATGTAGCAACAGCTTTGAATGAAAGTTTACTTGGTAATATGACGTAATAACCTCGTATTTGTGTATTTAACAACATATTCTTTAATAATGGACGTAAGTGGTGTCCCACCACAGATCGATATCGCTGCCATTTCATGAAACCCTTTGACACTTATCTTCCATTTCAAGATCTTTATGAGAAAATGTTTTATTCCCAATGTTATTAGCTCACTGTAAGAGCCCGTGGTCTCTTTGTTAGTTAGTGTCTAAAAGAAATCAGAACTCAACGGAAAGACCATAGGTCAACCAGACACCTTTTAGGCTGATGGCAACGATATCTTTCTGTGTATCACAAGCGGTACCTCTACGAAATACATAGCTGGTTTTTTTCAGATTCAGAACAGACTGTCAAAGCATATGATATAGATTATTATTACAGAAACAAAGGGAATAGTATTCCGTTCTTCAAATGATTAAGCAATACCTATAACTCATACATAAAACTAGCAGTAACTTTTACCCACTGTCGTAAAATGTAATACCTGTAAATACTTCCTAATAATTCTGGTCCATACAATTTCACACGTAAATTTACAAAGTTGCCGTCGTGACTCATTTGACTTTGCTGTTGTTATACCAATTTGTTGTTATACCAGTCTGATTCCAGACTGTCACAGTGTAACAGATGTCTTTACTGCTTGATCTCAAATCTTCGCTGATCTCATTGAACATCGGTAAAAGAAGGTCAGTGAAGACTCTTATCGAAGGATTGATATGAACGAACAGGCAATACTCAAACCGAAGCTTCCAGAACATATAATCATCTGGAATTGTTTTCAAAATTTTAAGTTGCGCAGTGTGATGATCGGTCTGTGCGACAGTGGGATCTTTCTACATGGCTAGGGTGAAAAGGTATAACAAGTGAGTCTCGATTTCTAAAAAAAAAAATCTCCGTATTTGACTTTTGAACTATAGATAAGACCCTCTTTTTTTTCAAGGTTTAGAGCACTATTCGAGTGAGTACCGTAGAACAAAAACCAAAGAAATCACAATGGTCAACCAGAAATAAGAGAAACTATACCTTTAACACTTAATGAAAAAGTAAAAACAGCCGAGCTGCCTAAAGCGCGGGAAAACGTTGTTGCGAAGTAAAGCAAAGCTAATGCAATCCCGGAATACTTTCGACATTTAACTGACAATTTCTTTAAACATCATGGGGGCATACAGTCCCAAACACTAAGGAAACAAAACAAAAAAAGAACAATGTTCACCTTTTGATTTTTTATATCAGACCGATCTTGATTTCAATCCACTTTAAAAAGTAACAACTGAGATTCAGTTTATGAAAAAACGAAAAAAAATAGCGCTCAATTTTTGATCAGACACAATTAAGAACCTGTTTGGCCGAGTAGGACTGATAGTGACAGTTAATCCCCTGGGAGATACTTAGTAATTGAACACTCTCTATATTATCATCATTATCAATTCGTATTTAAATGAAAAAACCTTATTGGCTGGTTGTTGATCAAACAAAAACTCTGGTCATAAAATACTTTTGAAAGATAATTTTCTAATTAAGAGATGCATTTATTGATATAAAGTACCGATTAGATTGTTGGCTATTTGCCCCACTTTCCCTTCGCCCTCCCCTCCCATATCGTCGACCTCAGTGAATAAATGACCTAAAGAAATAATGGCTGAAAGTAAACCAAGTGAAAAATAAAATGGGTGACATTTGTGTTTCATAAAGGGTTAAATAATTAAACAGTTACACTTTATTTGGCCTTTAACTGAGTGCTGTCAGTCAGTTAGAATGCCAATCAATAAAAGCTAAATGGTAATGCTATTAGCACCACTGTAGATAAACTTTTTTTACTCCAGGAACGTAATAGTCACTTGACCATGACCAGCGTTGTTGTAACAACATTCATTGTCCTGGTTGTTTCCATCGTTGTAAGAGCCTCCCCCACCCCCACAGGTGTCACGACCACCATTTCCACTGCTTCCCCCTGAGTATCCTCCTCCTCCTCCTCCTCCTCCTCCTCCACCTATTCCTCCTCCTCCTGCCCATCCATGAGCTCCACCACCTCCACCAAACCCACCATCGACATAGTAATGCCTAGCTCTTCCACCCACCCTTCCCTGAATAAATCCCTTACCACCTTCTCCACCCCATCCTTTGGTCCCATTAAAATTCTTTCCACTTCTTCCACTGGAGTAAAAACCGCCACCACCACCACCTGAAATACAATGAACATATTTAGATTTTTTAGTAAACAAAAGCGAAATTTTGTTTTTAATAGGATGTTAACCCATTCGATTTTTTGGAATTTTTTACTCGTATTTTAAAACGCTCTAATAAAACCATAACGGCTCGGTTAAACCTTAATACAATGGTTTTTAAGTGAGCCGTTATCCGTCAGGTTTGATATTTGTATATAGCTTCTGATATACCTAGCTGTATAAACGGTTTTCTTTTAACCTTTAACCTTAATTATTATTATTTGTTCACTTCAGATGGTCATTACCACGCTGGCTTGCAAATAGCAAAGAGCTAATCGCGGCAAGCCAGACTGTTGACATATAATTTTACACAGTTCTATACAATAAATACTCACATACAAATACAACATGTAGACATTAATCTTCGTGCTTACAAACATCTAGGTATTAGGATAATATATATGTAAAGTAGAAAACTACAGACTAAACATAATTACAGTTTGTAATTAATCTTTCATCTTATTAGTTAGAGTATCTATGTCGACTTAGGAGTTTTCAGTTTCAGGAATTTCGATTAATTTTCCTTTTTTTTCTTGTCTTACTTTTCCTGTCCAAGATACTGTGAGTTGATGTAACACATTACCTACAGTTTTATTTAGCTGATGATTATTTGACCCGTAAGGCCCCGCGCGTGTAGTCTCATTAAAAACCATAGTGAAAGCTGACGTTTGTAGTGGCGGACGGGTTAATGAACTATAGGTTTCTTGTTCTGCCCCAAAAAACAAAGGAAAACTTTTCCTGCAGGATCTTTATCGTGATTGTTCAGCGTGCGCTTGTGCACCGCGTCCTATTTGGGTTGAACCAAATTTTCGAAGTGGTCCTATGATAAGATACCTGTTAATTAGTTTGATCTGGTTGGACGGGAAAATATTTGGCTCTCTGTCGTGAAGCACGGACCGCGCTGCACTCGGTCCGTACGCCACGAACTGTCCGAAACACACCTTGAACCAGATAAACCTGGCCCAGTTGTCAGCATACCTAAGTACAACATGTTCAGATGGGACAGGAACTGGTCAAGATTGGTTTTGAGGGAAAAAGGAGGAGCTGCTGTTTATCGGATACCAGTGGAAAGCTTATCGGATACCAGTGGTCATCACTCAGTAGCCTGCAGAGCAGACGTTCTAGGATAGTTTGGGCGAAATTATAACGCGCGAAAAATGGAGCGAGGCGAAAAACTAGGAGGTGGGGGGAGGGGGAGAGGAGAGTAAGGAACGTCTCCCAGCACTTATTGTTCTTTTCAATCACTCGTTCGTGGACGAACGAACGCTTCTGATTTCCTTTCTTGTTTAGTCTGATCGATAGACATCAATCTCGCTACATTACACAACAATTGGAGCACTCCTTACATGGGGGCGCTAAACATTTCTTTGGATTTATCAGGAGTCGTTTACAGAATTTCGACTTGATCTGAAACTTCACCAACTACACAGTTCGAGGCAACTTGTCTATGAGGGCGATTTACTAGCTGTTTTGCCGACTGGCTTTAGTAAAATCCTTATATTCCGACTGCTCGTGACTGTGAGGAAGGAGATGCTAACGAAATACTGTACTGTAATCGTTGTTCGTCCTTTGAAAAGTATTCTAGAGGACCAAGTATCCAAAGAGAATTCTTTGTGGCTCAAAGCAGGAGCATGAAGCCAAATTACAATGGGAGAAGCAGAGCTCTCGTAGTTCGAATTGCTGTTTGGTCCTGGCATGACCGCGCAAAGGATTTCTTAGTTTGGCAGCTTTCGATCTTCGCTAAGAAGGGCTCGTTAAAGGTCTTTTTGCCCCTTCCTTTCCACGCTTAGATGGAGTTGAAATCTGGATTGTTTTACTCTTCATAAAGCTGTAAAGTTGTCCTAAGTCTATAACTGTACGTGAACAGGGGTTGCAGCATCGTTCTGAACAGTTGATGTTCTTCATAATCTTAAGACCAACTTGCTTATAAATACCCGCAAGAACGATTCCGGTCGAGTCTTGTCTTTTCGATGGCTTGAATATATTTTCGAAAGGTAGGAAAGAAGACTTTCCTGTCCCTGGTTTTCCAAATTTAGCTCGAAAACAACAATTACAAAATCCACTATAATCGTTCGCCTTTGCTTCCATGAACGCTCGTGTTATTATTTGTATTTGACATCGTTCCACGTGTGTTAACCTTTATTTTCGTTTGAAATATGCCGTTCCGTGATTGTTTTCTCGAAGCTCAAATTTCGGAGTGCATAATAATCATCTGGAGACGTATTTGAAAACATCAATAAGTGCTGGCAGGTGTTCCCTTCTCTCCTCTCCCCCTCCCCCCACCTCCTAATTTTTCTTCTCGCTCCATTTTTCGCGCGGTCTAATTTTCGCCCAGACTTTACTAGAACGCCTGCTCTGCAGACTAATCACTCAGCGACATCCAAAAACCACGGCTAAGCATGTACAGAGAGACCATTTCCTTATTTTAAACACCAGACAATCGACCTCATCAACAAGTCAGCAAAGCCCGAAATGCGAGTTTGCTGTTTCAAAATGTTTATTTACGAACATTTGTAACCCAACTAAAACAAAGAACCGGTTTAGAGAGGCTGTACACTCAAGACCATTTAAAGAAGAACGATATTGATGTTTGCGTCGCCTCCGAAATACACCTTGAGCCAGATAAACCTGAATCTATTGTTAGCATACAGATCTACAACATATTCAGACGGGAAAGGAACTGGTCAAGAGTGGTTTTGAGGGAAAAAGGCGGAATTACTGTTTATGTGAGAAGTAACATAGATGTTGTTGATTGTTTATAGATTAAAACTACATAGTTTAATTTTTAGACATGATCTTTTATAAATACGTAGCAAGTTCTATTTTTTACATATGTATATTTCAGCGCATCGCACATGTTTTTATTTATCTCGGGATATTCATATTTTATCCGAGATTTATTAAAGATTTATGTGCCTCCGATGCATATTTCGAGCTATGGTGAACGCGGAGAGTGTGGAGAGTAAAAGAGAGGAGTGGCTTGAAGCGCAAGCGGGAGCGTTCGGAGTTATCAATGCAACACTAAAAATAATACCGGCCGTTCAGAATACTAAGCGGAAATTTCCTAAAATGACGAGTCCCGTGTGATAGATTCACCTCCTTGAATTGTTGGTTACTAGAATTGACGATCGGAAATTGCGTCGCTTTGTGTTGAAAATCTTAAAAACTGTACGATTTCAAAGGAAAATCATCTATTGAACAACACTTTTGGGACATACGTGCAGCAACTCTTCAAACTAACATTCACCCCAACGTCGCGAAGCCTCAATTGAAGTAAAAAAACTCAGTTTTGTTTTCAGCCACATTCACACATCGCGTTTGGCATATAGAAAGTCTTGTCGACTCCAAAACTAATTCCGTCGCTTTGAAGAGTTACATGCCCCCATTGTTTTTAGAAATGATTATCTTTTTAGCACATTTTCTTTTCAAATATAGCTCCAAAAGGTTAAAGGGAAAACAATCTTCAAAGTTTTGAAACTTGCGGGTAAATTCGATGTGAAATTTTGGCCGCCAATGAAGTCAGCCTGAACCATCTCTATCACCCATCCATTTTCATAAGTTATAAGCTAATTAGAGCGCACATTATCATATGATTATGATATAACATTAAATGAAAAGCTGAGATGAAAGGAATCATCACGATATACCCTAACCTGACCATCCATCATCAGCAGTCTGTGCACCATGTCCATTGCTCCCCCCTGACCATGATTTGTATCCAGGATTCCCTGTTGTGTTTGTGCTGGCGTCACATCCTTCATGTCTTGACCGAGCTCTATCTACCCCTCCTCCGCCTCCAGCTATTATCAAAGGTTTGTTGGCTCCTCTCACCACAAACGTTCCTCCACCACCTCCAGAAGAGTAAGAGTGCGTGTTTATTCCTCCTTCTTGACCAACAAGTATTTCAATGACTTCACCCTTGTTGAAGCGGAACGTTCCAATCATTCTTGCTCCTCTTCCGCGGTACTGAATACTGTTAGCGCGTATATCGTACCCTCCTGCAGCTGCTATGGCTTCTATTCTGTAGTCACCAGTGTACGGCACAGTCCAATGTTGAACTCCTCTGGACAGTGTGACTTGCCCGTCATGATCCCGTCCTGTGTAATGACTGCCTAGCGTTGTTGGACCAATTCTTCCACTGGCGTTGAGGTTTGTAAAAACGGCCTTGAAAGCTGAAAGGGGAGAGTTAAGTTATCTACATCACTATAACCATAATTGTTTTAGCTTTTTTCTTTCATTAGAGGTAAATTTGCATCTACAAAAAGGACATGGAACAGTTAAAATATTGTAGATTGATCCTTAAAACTACTCACCATTATTGCAATCATTAAGTTATTTAATATTCAACTTTTCTTTATTTGATCATTTATTCAATTCTTTGTCTCTCTATGGACGTGTACCCGCTAGTCACGAAAATATTTTTCCCCGAAAGTTTTATCAAGCATCGCATCTGATTGTGATTGAAATGTTGTGTCGATCTTCTTTGTTGAAAGAGATCGCTGTTGAAATAGGCCTTCAACTAAAACTGTCCTTCTTTTCCTCATTTCAGTCCAAAGGTTACTAATATACTTCTTTAAACTTTTCCTTCTTAAGTTTGAATTATAGATAAACCCATCCTCTAAAAATGCTACTCTTGGATTTCTAACTTATTGCTTCTTTAAATCGGGAAAGCGAGATTTATCAATGCTGCTGGGCTAGTTTAAGCCCTTTCTCCCCTTCCTTTGGGCTTCTCCAGGCGCTATTGCATTAATTCATATTTCCGCTTCAGTGCTGACGAGTAACTGATGATATCCAGCCATTCTTCGTCGAAAAAGTCGAGAGTAGAGCAAACCGTAAAATTTTGATTTAGCGTCCGGGGCTATTGAACCAGGGGATTTAATTCTTGCTTTTCACGTGACGTCATCGAATTTAGAAACTAGGAATTATCAATCCCTATGAGAATTCGGTTTAGTAAGGTAAAAAACAGCTGAATTCTTATGTTTTGAAAAATTTTCAGTTTCATTGGATTTTCTTCTTGTGGTAAAGCAAGGTTAAATTTCTAAGCTATTGCTTGAGACGATATTAACATACTGGTATGTAGATTAAAGGAAAGAAGACAAAGAGAAGTGGATAGATAGATAGATAGATAGATAGATAGATAGATAGATAGACAGATAGATATGCTTAATCAACTCTTTTGTAGGCAGAGCTGAATTACAGTGCAGTAGGTACACACTATAACAATGATAAAAATAGCACTGATAATATTTGAGCAATTTCTCATGTGTGAATAATTTATATATGGGTTATTAACCAAGCGTGAGGTCAAAATGGCTGGATATTGGCCGAGTTCTTTCTTTGCATTTTTATAGATCGAGACGAAGTCGAAGTGCATAAAATTTTGAAAAAGGAACAAGGCTAATATCCAGCCATCTTGACCGGTCAAGCTTGTTGATAAAGGATTTATTATATTACAAAAGATTTCGCTTCCTTACGAGTTAAGAATGACCTTTTTCCTTCGAGAGCTGGGAAAGAAAGCCAACTGTGTTTGTTGCACAACAAACTCACGAGAGCTGCTTCTATTTTCTTTGTTTTGACTATCTTCTGCCGCTTTTTGCCTCTCCGTCGCCGAAATTTTCCAAGAGTTACGAACGTAGTTCTTATTCTATTTTTTTTCATGCGCGGGATCAATGCGGGCAATCCTGAGCGGGCAAGATGGGCCCATCTTGCTTGCTCGAGTAGCCAATTAGAACGCAGGATCTTGCCCACGGGCGCTGCTTGCGATGTGATGAATAATCCTTAATGAGTCATATTTCAACGGCATGCACCGCAGTTTCATGTCATCCTTCAGTGAGATGAGAAACCTATTCTTTTTTTGTACGATAGTAAAATCATCAGTGACGAAGAATTTTTGACCTTGTACGAAAGTTACAGTTCCAAGAATCCAGAATTCCCTTACAGCTCCTACCCTAAGTTTGATTTCGACCAGATGGATGAATCAGAGTGTTTAGCGGAGTTCAGACTGCGAAAACAGGACATAACGTTATTGGCAAATTTCCAATTACCACTATACGCTGTCCACAAAGAACAACGTGTGACCGAACTGAAGGGCTTAGTATGCTTTTGAAGCGCTTCTCGTATCCATGTCGCTATTCAGACATCGTTTCGCAAGACCAGTTCCTGAAATAAGTATGATTACCAGTACGATGATGGATCATATTTTTTTTTGAGCCATAGTCATCCTATTTCACAATGGAATTTTGATAAATTGATTCCGCCAATGCTACAGGAGTATGCAGATGTTACTCATGCAAATAGTGCACCTCTCAGCAACTGTTTTGGATTTATTGATGGAACAGTCAGACCAATTTCTCGCCCAGGCCGACACCTAACAATAGTGTACAATGGCCATAAACGGGTACATTCCCTCAGGTTTCAGTCCGTCGCTCTACCAAATGAACTCACTGGAAATATGTATGGGCCCGTCGGTAAGTTATGTTCACTGGGATGCCATGAATATAAGCTGCCACACAAGGTTTCTTTAATTTATTAACTGTATTTATCCGTTTTGGTATGCAGGGGGGAGAAAACATGATGCAAGCATGTTGGTAGATTCCAATCTTCTCCAGGAATTGGAAACGAATGCATTTTCCCCAACTGGCCAACCCATGAGTGTTTATTGTGATCCCGCCTATCCGCTGCGAATACACCTACAGGCTCCATTTCGCCATGGTGTCCTAACACCGATGATAGAACAATACAATTTTGACCTAAGTTCTGTTAGAGTACCGGTGGAGTGGCTATTTGGTGACATCATCAACGACCTCAAGTTTTTTAACTTTAAGAAAAACCTGAAAATTGGAATGAGTTGAGTGGGAAAAATGTATCTTGTATGTGCACTTCTTAATAATGCTGGTACCTGCCTATATGGAAACAAAACCTCAGAGTTTTTTGCTCTAGACCCTCCTTCATTGCAGTATTATTTTAGATAAATTCTCTCTTATAAACCGAGCAGAAATGAGGGCCATTATAATTCAACATAAATTCATTAAGTACTTGAATTCTTCTTGGTGGTCAACAATTCAGAAGTGATCAAACTTGTAACAATAACAATGAATGAGCTTGTTTTTTTTTTCCAATTCACAAAACGCAAGTAAATAATAAGACATCAATTTCAACAAATACCTGTCTTGTTGCTGAAACAAATGCACACTGAATACTTAGGGAAAATGTCATTCTTTCTTCTGAAGAAGCTTTTGAATAACCGACAAAATGGCTTGATTTGTTTGTTGTTGTTGCTGTAAGACAGTCACCATTACTTGCTGATTCTGCTCTTGCTCTAGTCTTCTTAGGTCCAGTTCTTATTGTCGTAATTCTCGCTCAGCCTTGACTTTCTCTTGCATGAATTCAACCAGTGGTTCGGTGCGAGCACTTCTCCTTTGGCGCTTCGGTTTCTCCTGGCATCCATCGCCATTCTCTGTTGACTTGCGCTTTTTCGTTTCACTGTATCGCTCTAAAGCTTTCTGCCGTATGTCCTCTGCCTTGCTTTTATCTTCTTTTTGCTTTCTTGACTGAGCATCACCAACTTTGTTTAAGCTTTCTTCTTTCCCGACGAATTCTTCAAGCAAAACATCTATTTCAGACATGTCGTCCACAGATATTCCACATGCAGTTTCTTCTTGATGCATCTTAGCCTTATACTTCTTCTGGAGAAGAACCCATCGGTCTCTTACTGCCCTTTTATCTTTGAGATAAAAACAGAGTGTCTTCACTTGATTTAACTTTTCTGTGATCGATTCCCACCTTTCTTCCCTGGCAAAACTTCCATTTTTGAACGAAAACAAATCACTCGCCAGAATTTCTCGAAGCAAAATAACATCATGATCTTCAGTCCACTCCAAAGCTCTAAAAGCAAATTACGACAATTCATCTATTTCTCCGATGGTCGAGGAAAAATGTAAACTTATTCAGACAAACAGAAATATTTTCCGCTGAAATTTCTTCGAAAGACTCAATAGTTAAGCTTACTTTGGCTTTCCATCGGAGGCGGGCGCCGACATCTTTTGCTCAAAGCTACGAGAATTGAAAATGTCCGTGTGTTTATCTATCTTTGAGTATACAATTTGAACAACATGAAGGGAAATAATTCTAAAAAACTAACAAGAGCAAAATAAAATGTTACGACAAGTTTGAGGCAAGCTAGCGAGGGAAAAATACTCACGTTCTCGATACAACGCCAAAACTGATGAAGGTTCTCACGTTCGCGCGAAACGAAGGCGACTTGACAGACAACTCCAGAACGCCCACCGGAACAAAAAGTCACTTCCGGTCGCCGTCGCCGTCGCTGTCGCGAAATAGCCTGGTAATTAAGTTCTCTATTTAAATTTGTATACCACGCATATTTTCATCTTGTTATCCATGTCTCCTTGGAATTCTTTTATATTTATATTCGTTCTCACTTCACTCATTCAAGTTAAGTCAAGTCAATTTTTATTTAAACTTACACAGAAATAATAATAATTATTGACTTGATAATGACGCTAAGCGAACGTGGAAACGTCGTAGCATTTGTCTTAAACCTTTCACCAAGATGGTTTTTAATTTTTTAAACTTTTCAACCTAATCGTAATTCTTTAAAGTTAAAAAGTTTTCAGGGCTTTCAAGAAATGTTTCTCAACCCTAGTCTGTCTAGATCTGCTTTGGGACAATTTTTTAACTGGTGCTCAAAAGCTGTCTTTATATTTTTCTTTTTTTCTCTCAATTGGTTGATGATTGATTTCACTCGTCTTGCTCTATGCAGATGTGAATAACTGTTTCAGCGCGGCCTGTGCATGTTTTGGACAATCATTTTAAAAATTTACCTTTGTAGCTATCGTTTCTCTATTCTTAATCTTCTCCTTTTTCTCTATTGTATGTGTACATGTAATTTCGACGGTTCATCAAATCAAGCCTTGGCCAAGAAACTCTTAATTGAAGTACGGGCAGTTTACGGTAAGAAGAAGTGGAGGAAGTCAACCATCAAAAGTAAGCCTCTCTCATAATTTCTTAAACAAGAGCAGTACAACTTCCTCCAATAAGATACCAGCTGGCCATATCGAATTCATATTGCTATTAATATTTTTCTATAAGAGCCGTTTTGAAGGTACTATGTGCAGGCAATCGAGCCTCTCAGACAAGTGGGTCAAAATAGATTGCGAGCAGTCTCTTTGCTCTAAAATCCGTGGCAATGAAGGTGAAAATATCGAAGATGTGCGTTACACATCTTTCGAGCGCCACCTTAACTCTGCCAGTACTTTTACTTATTTTCTTATTTGTCCTCACTGGGTTTAACGTTTACTACTTTGACTCTTATGTTTTGGGACAAGTCACTTAAATCCAGTACAAGAAGAGAAAATATGATTAATACCGTTATTATTTTTTCTTGGTAACAACTCTGCGCGTGTATTAAATCAGTTGCTTAATAGCAGCCTCCCCTGATGTTTAACTGCTACAATGTCAACATAGTTTTCTTCCAAAGCTTGAGCTAAGTGGCTGATTTTTGTGTCTTTCGTCTATTTCAATCTTAGCAAGCTCATAATCGAGCTTTTCGTGTCACTGAAATGGCAGTTATGGCAACTTTGGCAATTATTTGACTTCTCAATAGTGCTCCGACAAGGCTCTCACTTGTCTCGATCTTTTATTCCCTTTAGAAACTTTCTCGACGACTGTATACTCTGGACAACTCGACAGTGCTGTCTGATGGAGACAAGAAAAGGGTATGAGAAATTCTGTCTTCCCCAGACGCATTACATTATATGTCGTCGGAAGAAAGCTGCGAAGAAGAGGCAGTAGAACCAAGGGGTGGCCCAACACCACGAAAAGTCAGAAGACTTTCATGGGAGAGGAGCAAACTGAGGAACTTTAAATTGATACTGGATGAGGCGTATTTTGCCGCAGTAACTGAGAAGCAACGTCGTACAAGTGCACGTGTCAACCGGACTGAGGATGAATCATCACGCCCGATCACGCCCTCACCCAACTAACGGCCCGCGTTGGGCTGTCCGCAGCGACTAAGTGGAGACATTTTTTTCATCACATTGGACATTTTCTATATACTGCGAAATTTTATTGATGTTCATTTGTTAAGAAAGGAATTGCAGGCACATTTTGCTCAAATAACGAGGACGACATTCGAAGACGATGTACTTTTTAAATAACAAAAATCAATTATGTGTCACCGATCCATCGACTGAAGTATATGTGTGATTTTACACAATAGTAATGAAGCACAGATTTCGCAAACGAACAGTATAAGTCTGGTATAGGTTATAGAAAAACGCACGATCACAACATATTAACCTGTCCTGTAATAATGTAAAAGGAAGAGAAAAAACCACTACAGCGCATGCTGAAACAAAAAAAAAGTGTTTCTGAAACAGAACATTGTACTTCCTCCCCTCTAAGTCTGAGTACATCAGCAGAAACAAGAGGAAAAAATGTTTCCTACAAGTAACCTCGTATTTCCGTCAACATTCTGTCTTATTACGTCAACGGAAACAACAGGAAAACATGTTTCTGAAACGTAACCTTGTATTTCCGTAGACGTTTCGGTCTGACGGAAATATAAAAAAATTCATGCTTCCGGAACGTTACTATGTGTTTCCGCACATGTAAACATGAAGTTACATATGTGGAAACATTTGTTTCCTTCAACTAAAACCTGACGGAAACATGTAAAAAAGTGATTCGGTTCCGTTGTTACCGCAGCAACGGAAACACGAGTAAACGTCACCAAACCGCCAGCGGATACACGTGTTACCTGTAATGTTTCCGCAACGGTTTCACAAATCTCTTTCACGTTTCCGATTACGGATTCTTGATATTTCGTCCTGTGAAGGTCCTTGAAAAACCTGATGCAGGCAATATCCCTGAGCTTACTTAGGGTTGGGAGAGTAGACAAAACAAATGATTCCTCATAAACATTATCTCAAAAGATAATCTTCAATGCCCTCCTCTGAACTGCTTTGATAAGATATCTACATAGGTGATGCATGTTCACTAAGAGATCTGATTGATGAACAATGTATCTACACAAGGTCAGTATGATAGGGCTCTGACTTCTTAGAAAATCTCAAGGCATGCAGCCTTTTGTTAGCTCTTCAAACAATTTTCGCTGAGTATTTTTACGAGTTGTGCCGTATTTTGACAAGCCCGTAAGGTGAGTCAAATTATAAACGACAGGTAAAACAGTCATTCTTGGTGGGTGTCAAATACGACTGAAAGCGCCCACATCAAATGATATTTATCATTTAATTTACACTGAAACGGCCAATCCGCAGGTAAACAATCTTAAATCAAATTAATTAACAGGCACATCATCAAGAAAGGACACGCGCCTTCTAACAGAAAAAAAGGGCGCGAAACGTGCGTGCTGTATTACTAGCAATGATTACAGAATGAACATGTAACTGTGCTTAAAAAAATTGTAAACTTGACTTAACTCCAAAAAAAAAATAATGCAATGCAATTAAAACTAAAATTAAGAACACAATTTGTCGTTCACGACTCGTAAATCGTTTGATGATAGGTAGTGTTACGGTATTTTGTCAACCGCCAGAAAGATATAACCCATACTAAATCAGCTAATTTATTGACTGACGTAGTACGGAGCGATACCAATAACTAATACAATAACTATCCTCTTAACTTAGCTATGGAGCGAGATTAATACCCATACAATAACTATCCTCTTAACTTACAGCCCTCTATAAATACTATAACTTCAATCTCAGTGTACTACTACACAACTCACGGTTCTCTTTAAAGATCCTTGTCGCTTATCAATATCCACAGCACTTTTCCAGGGCAGCCTTCCACACGGCTGACGATTTCAGTAAATAATGTCAACTACCCTCTCCGGCTCTCGCTCCTCTGAGCTCCTCGTAGTAACACTAACTAACTGAAAAAGGTCTCTAACTTTAACCTATCGCGACTTCTTGTATATCTTTTTGTATGTTTACTACCAGGTATGTAAATTATGTGATTGTTTACTGAAAAGTCCCCAAATAGTGGCATTTCAAATGAATGGAAGTAACTGGTGACACTATCTTTAACTAAAGTTGTTATAATTACCCAATGTGATCCTGACATGTATGATGGGTAAATATTGTGAATAAATAGAGTTTTTTTATGGTTGTGTGGAACCTTTTCATCTCTGCTTAAAACATTATTTATTGGAATTTGTTCTAGATATTCACACCATTTAATCAGATCAAAGTTGGTTAAAGGGATTGTTTTGTGAAATTGTGGTCTTACAAAATTGCTCCGATTAATGGAATTGAATTTAACGGGCTGTTTTTTTCCTGGAAGTAATCTTTTGCCTTTTTTTAGAGGTTTTTTTTTTTTTTTGATTTTTTTAAACCTCTGCCAACTAGATCATTTGACCAATTTCTGATAAATGGACGTGGATATGCGCAAGCACCCAGTCTTGGAGCTCCTTCGCCACCTTTTTTGATCCCAACCGTGGTGCATCTCGTCCAGAAATTAAATTCTTAACCAAACCATTAGCCATTGGAATACCAATTGAGGCAAGAATAGTCCCAAGGTCTCCTCCTTCTTGAGTCTGTATTGGTTTAATATGAACACCTTGTCTACTTTGTAAAGCGCCTAAAATATATCTATTCTGTATTTCAGTTAATACATTATTGTATTGAATGAGTTGATTTATTTTATTCTCTGGTATTAGAAAACCACCTGACTGAACACCTTTTCCAGAAATTGCTTTAACTGACTGAGATGCTCCTTCACTTGCCAAACCAGATAAAGCAGAAAGTCCCAATGTCTTTCCAACAGTTGGTAAAAGAGTTCTTCTTAGTCTAATAATTGATGTTAAAAGGCTGCCTCCAATTTGGTTTCTGATGCTTGATTGAGCCCATTTTATATCCATACCTTTTTTCAATTGACGATGTTTGTTAACCGTTTGGCGACTGTCTCTAGAACCAAGAGTTTATCATTACCTGTCAATGCGTTCGAGGCTAATCTCAATGTTATTGACTGTTTGTTTTTTATAAGCTCTACCTAGATTAATTTTTTTTTTTTTTTTGATTTGATGATAGTTTAACGTTGATTTCAAATAACTGTGTCATATCTTGTATATAATATACGCTATACAATTATTCAATCATATAACATATTCAATTGACAAGAAAAGAGATAGATCAATCAATCAAAAATTTAAATAATTTACACTATCAGCAATTCATTATCGACTTGTTTTATTATTAATTCTTTATCGTAGAGTACAACAGCATTCAATTTGAAAACACCATCAGCAGCTGCTCGAGCATTGAGTTTATATCTAAAAATAAGCTGTTTGGGATCTCTTGTAACCTTTCCAGTTTGATAACGGAGATCGAAATACATAACTCCGAAAAGAGAATTGAAATTACTGACATTAAGTTTCGTGCCTGAATTGTAATCATTCTTGCGCATTGCGTAACTCATCAAATCATTCAATATTCTCACTTTGGAGTCGCTATCGTATTCCACTTCGGGATAAAATACGCCATTACCATATTCTAAACGACAAGTTGCAAGATAACTACCACCACCACGGTCAGCGTGATATAGTGATATAGTGATATAGTGCCACTGAGATGATCTTTCAAACACTTCTTGCATATAAGTCCACTGATCCACTTTCATAAAGTTTGATAGAAATTGTTCGTAAAGACTATCTTTTTGTTGGAGTCTGTGAACCCATAAAAAGAATCAATCGATGACAACGCGAGCATTATCGACAGCGTTGAATTTGCAGATGAGATTTGCGTCATCTAATAGCTGGATTTTAAATTGTAACTTCATTGGTGGTAACGTACGATCTTCAAGCTCTTCGAAAAATGAATAACGGTTGAGAGGAATGATTACATTTACATCATTGTTTCCACTTGTTAACAGACGTCGTGCTTCAAATCCAGCGTTTTGGTTGGCATTAACTATTCTGCGCTCTGTCTCCAGGTACCATAGATTATTTATAACGACGCTTCTTGAGTAATCGTCACTGATTCAAGCAAATTCTTCAAATTCACTACTTTGTGAAGATTATCGGTATCATAAACGATTTTACCTCCACTTTTAAGTCATCTGCTGAATAAATGAATGAGCATCATTGATTACTGGCACTCGGTCTGCCCCAAAGGTGGTACCATCGGCATTCTTTTGAACCTGGGACTGGACCTCGAAGTAAGCATTATACTAATCGAAAAGACTACTTCGGTCGTTGATGGTGAATTTGTAACTAGTCTTAGATTGTTCTTGATCATTAGCTGGGCTACGAATTCTGGGCTATGAATTGCTAATTCATTTTGTTATAAATACTGATCTGTTCTGAATGACATTATATTATTATGTTAGATTATTTTACCGTCTGATACCATTACCACTTATCAACCGATTGAGAATCATGTCTGTTGATTCTTCTTGTTATTTTTGGTTTCATCTTGGCAGGACATTTTCATGGAGTGCTTTTATCTTGCATTTTGTGTAATGTTTTCATTATAAAATCACCCGATCGTTGAGAAACAGCTTTTCCAAGACGTTCTCCAGAAAGTGAAACACCTGCATCAAGAGATTTTTTAGCAAATGGTTTTGCAACTGATTTGACTCACCATAGAGTCTCTGTGGCTCAGTGGTCTGACGTTCGATTCCTCAAGAGGACTCAAAATTGTTTCTTTGTCCCACACTCGTGACGAGACAAAAAAAGTCTTTTTCTATTTCTTTACTGGGCTCAAAACCTACCACCTTTTTTATTCCAATCGATTCTTGTTTTTCTTGCTGCCATTATAGCCATGAAATTATATCTTACTGACAAGAGCATGATCTGCAGGATTATACCTTTGCATTCATGTCCATCCCATCTGAATCCAAGACTATTACAAGAGTAGTTGTAAGATCCCTCGGTATTTGTACAATTGGCATCCTCGCTACAGTTGTGGGAATTTAGAGCACAGTCGTCGAGGTCTTAGATAAAATCAATGGATTGTACCCATCATCATTGTTGTCTCTAGGAAGGAGGGAAGGGGAACGAGGAGCTGTGCAATGCAAAACCAGATCTACGGCTTGTTAATCCAGTCGTCTTAATGGAAACGTTTGTGTCTTAGATGTGATTTCCGGAGTACGTTATAATTAGGATTATAAAACTTGTGTTTCTACAATGTTCATTACCTGTGCAGTTATGTATATCCCCGGTGAATCCACGTTTACAAATGCACTTGAATGATCCCTTGGTGTTTTGGCAAACGACCTTTTTATTGCTGCAGTTGTGGGTATCTGTAGCACACTCGTCGATGTCTAAAATAAAGTCAATAGACCTTTGGTCAAAATACTGAATTACAGAGGTCGCAGGAAGTGGGGGGGATGGGGGGGGGGAGAGGTATGACGTGCAATGCTATTTGTCACCAGTGGTGTGTGAAGAAGCAAGTTAGAACAAAAAATGCGAGGCTTTGGAGAGGAACATTCTTCTCTCCACTTTTGCCGGCACGGAATGCCTGTAATAGGCTGGCGTGACACTACAGCTTGAAAACACATAATGGGGCTGGCTTCAGATCCTTTTTAAAGAAAAAGCAAGAAAATTAAAATTACGCGTCATAAGTAGAGCCGATTTTGAATTATAAACCATCCGAGGGAAAAGGTCCCCGTGTTGCAATGAAATACAAAATTAATTTTTATTATATTAATTCTTGCCTTTTTCACAATCGTGGCCAGTGAACCCAGACGCACATAAGCATCGATATTGTTTTCTTGTGAATCCCGACTGGCAGGTGCCGTGGTTTTTACATGGAGATTGAGCAAAAAAATTCTTAAAAAAAAAAAGAAAAAAAGAAGAAAAAGGATGTCACAAGTAACTATTCAATACCTTAACAACATTCTCCGACATCTCACCGAGAACTTGAATACAAAAAGAAAAAAAAAATCGGGAAGGGGTGCCTGTAGATAGGATTTAAAGAGTATAGTGACGTCCCTAAGAACAACATCTAGGAACCCCGGTAATAGCTCAATTGTATCTTTCTTCCTGTTTTTAGCATCTCCCGGGCCATGAAATTGATCTTATTATTGCGACTGTTTTTTAGCTTCAAACCTATGGAATAAAATTGCCTTTTGCAGAAATGCCTTAAAATAATCATTCCAGTTATCTTTTCTCCCGAGAATTTTATTATTAGAAGCGTGGTTGTGCTTTCTATAATAGAAAAGCGATCAATTGTTTACTCAAGGCAGGTGAGCTTGCCTCTAAAATGAATACGACAAAGTACTCGCTTATGTTAACGGTGTTGGGTGTCCGTCCTCAAGCCGCTCAAAGGATTTTTGTTTTTGGTAATTTATTATGTACAAAAAATCAGTAGCGACGCTAGCAGGTGGTTAAAAGTATGTAAAAGTAACAAATAATAGATGAAAGTATCCCTCAGCTCTCATGAATGGCTTAAAAAGAGAGAGGTGCAATTGACATTTAATTAACAGCTCGTCTGTGTACCTTAGTTCCATGGTACACATAGTTCGATGCTTGTACCAGATCCTCATCATACTCTTTAGCAGTTGAGTTATTCAGTTCACAGTTGTGTGCTTCTGCCCCATTTTCTCCAAAATAAAAGTTAACACTGACGCAGTTATAGTTCAGGTAGCAACGGTATTCACAGGTGTCCCTGTCAATCACACAGATATTTGCTATGGTGTGGTTAATAAGACGTTCTCCCAAGAAGAACAGGGTCGATGGAAAGGCTAATATACGGCATTGATCTAAAAATTCAAATCATTAAAAGTCAAATAGCGTCATGGGTTCTAAAGGTCTAGGTTGCTTTTAAACTCGTTTTCCGAGCGCTTGGGTCTTGCCTTGATAACTATGACGTATTCAGTAAGATACCAAGATCAAATTATATATATCGTTTAGTTTTTTGCGAGAGAAAAGATCTTTAGAAGGGGATTGCATGGACAGAAGACATGTTATTTGGCACGTTTATCTATTATCCTATGATTTCCAGAACATTCTTGATTAGTCCTTTAGGAAAGTTCTAGTGGTTTCGACATGAGCACGTGACTTCTATTTATAGAAACTCGAGTTGTTTAACGTAAATTCTATAAAATTCTATGATGTAATTTTACTTAAAATAGTCCTGTTGTCGACCTGTAGAATCTTCTAGAAAGATTGTAAGTAACTATATAAGAAGGTGCTGTAGGTTGTTGTGTTTTAAAGGAAAAAGAAGAAAAAGAAGAGAAAAAGACGAAGGAAATAAAGGAGTTAGCGAAGACAATTCATTTCAAGGTTTATCACGAAACTATTGCATGATCTCCAAGAGCCAAAAACGTTTTTTTTTCTTTCCTTTATATAAATGCAAATAATTCTCACGATGACCTTTGCTGAACCAGCTTACATTAAACAAAGTACATATCTTTTTTTTTTTGTTTTTTTGTTTTTCTCATCTCGGTCACTTTCTGCGGGACACCTCACACAAATAGCTTCATAGTCGTTAAAAATGATATCGACAAAGTGTAGTTTTAACGAACCCAAACTCCGAAGAAAATTTGATCCGGAAAACTTTAATAACTTCCATCAATGCTAAATAATAAAAGAGGCAAGAATTTCAGTTTTGAACTCCCAACTTGTATGCATTATGACAAATCATATTATTTTCCTCGCTCATCTTAAATGTTATTATGCGCGCGGTAATTGCAAGTCCTGCCTAACTCCTAATGGGCCACCATGGTGTACATCTCTAGGTATGCATGGCCGGAACACGACGTGTGCACTTCTCTTCAGCTGGCAAGTTTCTATCTGGCTTAGCTGAGTGGTTTCAAAGCTCTCACGAATTTTTTCTATGTTTCATCCCGATTGAGATACATCCTTTTGAAGCTCGATTTCAAAAGTAAATATTTCCATAAAAAAAACAATGATATTTTAGCTCTGTAAACGGAAGAAAATAAGTTTGGAGTGAACAATATTTTATTCCTAAGCGCGGGACGAGTTAAGGACGTAACCAGGAAACTAAACTTTCTTTACTCTTCCCTAAAAATAGTAAGAATTATTGAGTGTTGTTGAATTGATTATTTTGTCATAAAACTTTATGATTTTCAACATTAAGCCACACATTCTCGTAGTAAATTATAGCCAAAACAAACAAACAAAAAAAGATTTAAGCATGCTAAACGTACTACGCGGGCGTCGTAAATCCGGGAGATTCGCTGTTTTTTCACTTCGGAGCAGAAAATTTAGCACTTGTTTGGGAAAAGCCTTGGTCTTGAAATATCTCTTTCCCTCACCTCAAGCAGCGCTTATGCTACCCTCGTGCACTGAGAACTTCCTCTTGCGTGCATCCATTGAACGATATACACGCGCCAAGCACGATCATTCTCAATTTTACGTTAAGATCTTTATTCCGTTTTAGTCCTGTTTTGTTTTTCTCATTGTCCATATCAATTAAACCTCATTTCGATAAAACTTGTCCACGGTGCATCAATATCCAAAAAAACCCTTGGAAACCGCTATTGAAGTAAAAATCTTCCCGTTGCTTCATTGTGCATCGGTTTTTAATTCAATTATGAAAATGCACTAATAAAGAATTGTGAAATATAACCAATTTCAATGTGTTCATGGTTAGACATCCACGTCGTTCATCTCTTAGTAAAGCCACCTGTCAAGTGAGGATCCGGAGTTCTGATATTTCCTCCCATTCGCTCTTAGTTCCGTTTGCATTATTGGAAACATAATTGTTCTGTCTGCGTTGAACAATTTTCTCTCTGTTTTCATTACCTTTGAAAAAAAAACCTTACTCATTAGGCTTCCAATGACTGCGTAATACCTAACGCAGGAAGGTTGCTACGACGACTGAAAACAATATGCCTCGAGTACCGATTGGTATATGTTTAACACATGTCGGAAATATGTTTATGAAGTGTATAAATTTTATTACAAAAGTTTTCTTCAAATAAAAACAAATGATGTCAACTAAATATGACACCAGCGACTAATTATGTACTAAAGAGAGGTCGTTATTCCACTGGAGAATGTAAAAAGAAGGGAGGAAATTTTTCGAATTAAAAAAATGTCTTTTCCAACTAGTTAATATAACAATTTCTATTTCCCTGAGTGCGAGGCTAACTATAGGCTCTTCCTTGGGTTCGTGCGAGCACCAAACAAATATACGGAATTTGCGAAAATATGTTCATTAGTTTTGGATAGCCTTCATAAAACTTAGGTGGACCTTAGAGTGTTTCAAAAGAATTCGAGGGCATAAGCTGTAAAAAAGATAACCAATTTGGTAACTGCAGACATTGTTCGGTCATAACTAAAAACTTTGCAGACTCACGTTCGCATATTGTAAAAAAAAGAATCTAGAACATTTTTGAGCGAACAGAAGGTGACAGCGCACTGAAATGGAAGATGAGTTTCAGTAGCCATCTTATACAATGTATATATGAAGTTCATATATTTTGAACTGCGGTTATAGATACGTATGATGCATGATCCTCGCAGTAGAAAGCGCTATTTATGCAATAGCGAAAATCAGACCTGAAAAAAATCAGGTCTGTACGGGATTCGAGCCACTGACCTCTGCGATACTAGTGCAGCGCTCTACCAATTGAGCTAACAAGCCAACTGGGAGCAGGCCGTTAAGTTGACTCGTAGTAAACCCGTGATGATAAATCAGATACAATGTATATATGAAGTTCATATATTTTGAACTGCGGTATTAGATACGTATGATGCACGAACCTCGCAGTAGAGAGCGCTATTTATGCAACAGCGAAAATCAGACCTGAAAAAAATCAGGCCTGTACGGGATTCGAACCACTGACCTCTGCGATACTAGTGCAGCGCTCTACCAATTGAGCTAACAAGCCAACTGGGAGCAGGCCGTTAAGTTGATTCGTAATAAACCCGTTATAATAAATCAGATGCAATGTATATATGAAGTTCATATACTTTGAACTGCGGTATTAGATACGTATGATGCACGATCCTAGCAGTAGAAAGCTCTATTTATGCAATAGCGCTCTCTACTGCGAGAGAGTACTAATGTGCTCTCTACTGCGAGAGTGTACATTGTACATTATGCAATGTGCTCTCTACTGCGAGAGAGTACATTGCATAAGTAGTACTCTCTACTACTTATGCAATGTAGCCATCTTGTCAGTTAAGCCTCTATATACGAGAATTTTAGTCCTGGAAAATGTGCGTTTCCATTTTTTTTTTGTTTTAATAAATTGCATAGCTGAAGAATTAAGAGCAGAAAAACAAACGTTTCTTGTAAACAAATGCAAGCTTTAAAACATACCATCTGGGCAGAACTGAAATTGTCCGAAGGGAAGCAGCACATAGATAAGGAACAAGTGGGGAAAAACTCTCATGTCTGCCAAAAAACAGCAGTAAAGAAATCCTTTCGATGTTTTGAAGCTGTTAAGCAAACTGAGGAGCTTAACAGCAGTTTGTTGACAGAGATGTACCACCAATTTAAGGCTACGCTACCCTAGAAACGTGTTAGCCAATAACATTTGGCCGTGATATATGAAAGATGTTTCACCGCCCGTCACAGAGAGGCTGTGAGATTAAATGTTAATGTCTACTGAAAGAGTTAATTTGGTTAGTTTTCTCCTCTCTAGGGAGGCTTCTTATCTTCTTTATAACTGTTTTAATAATTATAAGCAGCATCAATTGACAAAACTTTGGGAAAATGCAAGCTCATGAAAAGGTTTTTTTTTTTTCTTTTTTCTTTTTAAGATTCAAATTGATACCTCTGTGGTATTTTGACCAGAGAGGGATTTTAGAAGACAATTTTAGAGATCATGGCTTTAATGAGGTAGACCCTTTTGTAGAGTGTCATTCGCACTGAGTTATTTTTAGCTTGATTTTCACCTGCATTCTAAGTATTCTTTCCTACAATTAAGTGAGTTCTTGATATTTAAATTAAATTCGAAGAGAAGGTTTTCCCCTAGTTCTAAGTGAAGTTTCGATATTTTGTCTGTGAAATGACTAAGTGCATCTTTTAACTTGTAGCAAGAGAGAATTTCATGAGCGCGCTCGACACTTTAGATCGCTGTCCACACGGGTGGTCTAGCCAGAAATCACTTTTAGCTTGCATAGACACGAAAAAGTAGGATTGGAGAACAACCAAACTAAAAAAGGAAAACTTTCTTTCGACGAGAATTCGAGGGGATCGCCCATAGAGAGAATGACATACATTGCCAAACCGAAATCTGGTTTATAAAATAATATCTACCACAAAAACTCAACTTGTTTAAGAGATAAAAGGTTTAGTAGAACTTGTCAGGTGATCTGTCAGGTTGCCAAGCAACAGTAAGAATGGGAGCCTCAAGCCCATATGAAGACAATTTTCGAAAGAATAGGCTACTTTTTGAGATCTCATTATTTAATGTACTTTTTGCCGGATGATGCATCCTTCACTTTGTAAGTTTGCTAAACATTGCCTATGTTTTTCTATGCAAATCATCTACGTCTTGAGTCTTGTTTCTCTAAATTTTGCAACCGACAAAGTTTTTATCAGCAGATCGTTAATGAATCAGTCTTGTGAAAGACATAAAACGAAACTAATAATTTCACCGCAGTAAACACCTTTTTTTATCATATTACAGTTGTGATAAGAACTTCGAAAAACCTACGTACAGACCTAATCGAGTGTTGTTGCTCAGAAAACCTCATAACTGAGGTTTATCTTGTTTTATTTTAATAATGTAGTCTTTAAGTCCCGACTTTTTCACATTAATTTTTAAAATAGAAATTTCCATACTTATTCTCAAAGTTGCTTTATATAACAGTATTACCCATTCTTATTATTCATGTCAGTTAACCTTGTTCAAGATAAAACGTCTACACATGGAATAAACCTTAGAAGTCCTTTGATTAAACTCAAAATCTTCTCTTTGCCTCACTGGATATGGGCGATAATCGAAATATGAGAAAGTCAATGTAACTGTTTCCATAGTAATTGCATAGCATCTACAACGTTTATTGGCGGTCAGTACCAAAGTTATTCCAGGTAAAACACAAGATAGACTCAATTATTTACGCATGCGTTTCACAGCGCATCGATGATAGTTAGAATGTTTCTCATGATTACTGTAACGAATGAAAAGGAAGAACCACGAGGATCTAGAATTGAAGGTGAAAAATCTCCTCAAAGTGATAGCAGACAGTGTACAGCAATTATTCTGACAGCCTCTAGCTTGCTAGCAGGCCATAGTTTGCGTCTACAAGCGCGAGACTCAGCGCGGCGAATATTCGGTCGCCATTTGAAAGCTCGGGGAAGGGAGGAAGTGGAAAAAAACGCCTGCCAGAAACCCATCATTTCTCACCGACCGCTCCTTATACTCTGCATGGTATCATCGACATGTCACGCATTCTTGAAGGAAGAATCAGATGGAATGAAATGGAACCTCGTGTCTAAAACTTACGAACGTGTTATACTGCCAAAAAAAAAGTATTCACGTGTCAGGGATGATCGCGGACGGTACGGCGCAGTGACACCAAATTAAGCGGTAAAAAATTTAAAATCGACAAATAAACTGGAAAACGAGGAGAGTATAAACAGGCTAGTCTTTCGATAGGGAAACACCAACATTTCAACGAAAATTAATTTTTGATCCCCATAATAAAGGAGTACAGAGGCCTTGAGTTTTACGACATAGTGAACAAAACTTTGTACGAGTTATGTAGTGAACTTGGTTTTCAGTTGACAAATTTATCTAAGTTATCCTACAGAATTTGCAGGCCACGAGGTCGCAAGTAAAGAGGCAATTATCGCTTTTTCAAAGATTGAAAGTCTGTTGCAAACGCTGCACTCAAGCTTCACCAGTGCTGTACAAACACCTACTTGTACAAGTTGGTTGGCAATAATACAATTGAAGAGGAAATCCGTGTAAAAATCAAACATTGCATTGCAAAGTTAAAAAAAGTACAATTCGCTGTTCTTTGCATACAAGTATCCTTTAGAAAGTATGCAATTGCTGAAGTTTTTTCCTTGAAAACATTATTTGTTTCAGAAAAATACGAAAACGCTTCGTTTTCAGTCCCAGGATCGATTTGGTGACACCGAACAGGTTTTAAAAGGTCTTGATTCGCTCGACTCGCGTATTGAAACAATTGTGCTATAAAAAGCTATCATAGTCCCAAGTGGTTGTACAACTTGTCACAGTCTAAACACCGCGATTTCATAAAGATTATATCAATCCCAGTATTCAAGAGAAGTCAAAAGCTTATGGCTCTCCCGTGTTGCGTAAAAGGGTAGACGAAAAACAATGCCAATTTTGAGTATGTGCCTTTGTTCAGAATTTCGTAAGATTGCAAATTGCAATTATACTAGAGTTGATGATCTTTCAAAATATGTAAAGTTGAGTTTGGGGAAATAAGTTTGGGATTTTTAAAATTTGTTTGAAAATCGTGAAGAAAGACATAAAATCACGCCATCCTGTTGTGTACATGTGATCATCAAGACATTGATAGAGTAAAAATTACCAAGACTCCGATGCATATAGCAAAGTAAATATAATAACCTTAGCTCAAATATTATATTCTTAGCTGTTTGCAACAATCCAAAGTTTTTTTTTCTGTTTTGTCGTTTTCTCCATTCTGCGGTCTCTGTAAGTTTGACATCGGCACCGTCGCTTTATGTCGCGCCTCGATCAAAACAGCCGCTCCTGAAAACGTCTAAACTTTGCAATTTGTGTTCCTTGTGCGCTTGATACGACGTGTCGGTGTTCTTAGCGACAACATTCATTAAAACACTGATCGAGCCGACTATGTAATTAAAGCTTACGTTCAGAGGTTTCTATCTTCGACCCTGTTCATCATTTATCCGTTGTTTAACAGACTGTATGGAGATTTGTTTCGCTGAATTTGTTCATGGGGGGGGGGGGGGGGGGAGGAAGTATGCGATCTCTCCCTATAATCCGTTACTTTGAGGCAGGAGATTTCTCTTTACATCGCTAATAACTATTTTACCACGAGTTTATCGTTCTCGTTACTTACTTCTGAAGAATCGATCACGTCGATTTTATGTAATTGAATTAACTTTACTAGTGCGTGTTTATTTCCAACGAGAACTAAATAAAGATTATAGATTTAAGAAAGACAATACTTTCGGTGTTCCTGCCCCTGAGGAAATGAGGGAAGTTTTTTGCTCTTTCGGGAGTATAGTCGGCAGTCCATGTTCGTAAATTTATCATATTATAATGTCGCGCTATGCAAATTACGTAGGGTAGTTCTGTCAATTAAAACCATCGTGACCTCTTTCCTGTTTTGAACTCATTGATTGAAAACTTCTGATCAACGATCGTCAAAAACAAAAGAGACGAGACATATGGCAAAAAAAACCAATCTTGGCAATCGAGGACTTAGGGACTCGGGGACTCGGGGACGCGCAGGGACTCAGTGACGTGATAAACAAACAACTCCTGATTCTGTAAAGTATAATTTTTGGTGGCCTCGAGAAAGGTATTACACTTCCGAAACAGGTAGACTTCTTTTCCAGAGAGGTGCGTAATGTTAACGACAAAAGGGGTTCTTTTTTGGTCAAGTGACTCAACATTCTTTCGCATTTCTCTGCCCGCGCTTTTGTTGCCTGTTGTAATTTATCCGCTTTCGTTTAGTAATACAACCTGTTTCGTAATATTTCTTTTCCGTAAAATCAATGCGAAGTAATTACAACAGACGAAACTAAGGTGTCTACCTTCCATGATCTGATGCGAATCGTAAGGAATAATTATAAGTGAGAGTGTTTACAATTCATTCCTGAGGAAGAATTGCGGATTCAGTACAAGGACGATGAGGATACTTTCGTAACGAAGTAATCGCAGCTTGCGTCCGTTGTTATAAGCTCGCATCAATCTTCCAGAAAAAAAAGTAAAATAAATTGTTAACACTCTAATTTATTAATTCTTCATCAAGAATAAATTGTAAACGCTGGAGTTATACTGTATCCGCAATTCTTGATCACGAATTAATTGTAGACGCTCTAATTTATTCCCTACGATTCGCATCATATTATCTAAGGTGGACACCTCAGTTTTGTCCTTTGTTACTAACAACAACTGTTACGCACGTCTCCTGAAAAAAAAACAAAAAAAAACAGTGTGCCTGTTTCGGTAGTATAAAACCTTTCTCGAGATCATCAAAAGTTACACTTTACAAATCAATGCAAAAATCAGGTGGTGTTTGTTTATTACGTCTCCGAGTCCCCGCACGTCGCTGAGTCCCGACTTCATCGCGCCCCACGTCCCAGAGTCCCGGCGTCCCTGGGTCTCCTAGTCTCCGAGTCTCTCGAGGTCTCCGAGTCCCTGATTCCCACTTCCCTGAGTTCCACGTCCCTGAGTTCCACTTCCCCGAGTCCCCGTCCTACTTTTGGTCAAAGCCCCGATAAAATTCCACATTCATTTCCCCAAAAGAAACTTTACATATTTTGAAAGATCGTTACCTCGGGTATTGTCACTCTTAATCTTACGAAATTCTAAACAAATGGACACGCTCAAAATTATCGTTATTTTTCGCCTACGGTTTTACGAAGCATGGGACAGCCATGACTTCTATACTTCTCTTGATTACTCAGATATACCTAATGTTTATGAAACCGTGGTATTTAGACCATGGCAAGTTATCCAAAAGACTGGAGGTAGGAGAGCTTTTTCTAACGCAACAGTTTTGACAAGCGAGTAAAGTAAATCATGACGAATTTCAACCACGGTTTGCACGTGATTGGGATCGTCAAATTGTGCCTAAATTGAAAACGGCTTCCATCATTTTTCTCAGAAATTAATTGATATTTCAATTCAAGGAAAAAACTACGTGGCACTCTTGTACTTACTAAAGGCTATCTATATGCAAAAGACGAGTGAATTGATTTTTTTCAGACTTGCCGAAGATTTGCCATTCTGTTTGATTCTTACACGGATCTGCTCTTAATAACGAAATAAACGACTAGTCGGTTCATGCTTTTTCCACAGCCTGTTAAGGAAATAAATAACTAGTCTGTTCATGATTTTTCCACAGCCTGTTAAGGAAATAAATGACTAGTCTGTTCATGCTTTTTCCACAGCCTGTTAAGGAAATAAATAACTAGTATGTTCATGATTTTTCCACAGCCTGTTAAGGGAATAATTGACTAGTCTATTCATGCTTTTTCCACAGCCTGTTAAGGAAATAAATGACTAGTCTGTTCATACTTTTTTCAACGGCCTGTAAAGGAAATAAATGACTAGTCTGCTTATGCTTTTTCTACAGCCTGTTAAGGAAATAAATGACTAGTCTGTTCATGATTTTTCCACAGCCTGTTAAGGAAATAAATAACTAGCATGTTCATGATTTTTCCACAGCCTGTTAAGGAAATAATTGACTAGTCTATTCATGCTTTTTCCACAGCCTGTTAAGGAAATAAATAACTAGTCTGTTCATGATTTTTCCACAGCCTGTTAAGGAAATAAATGACTAGTCTGTTCATACTTTTTTCAACGGCCTGTTAAGGAAATAAATGACTAGTCTGCTTATGCTTTTTCCACAGCCTGTTAAGGAAATAAATGACTAGTCTGTTCATGATTTTTCCACAGCCTGTTAAGGAAGTAAGTAATTAGTCTGTTCGTGCTTTTTCCACAGCATGTTAAGGAAATAAATGACTAGTCTGTTTATGCTTTTTCCACAGCCTGTTAAGGAAATAAATGACTAGTCTGTTCATGATTTTTCCACAGCCTGTTAAGGAAATAAATAACTAGTATGTTCATGATTTTTCCACAGCCTGTTAAGGAAATAATTGACTAGTCTATTCATGCTTTTTCCACAGCCTGTTAAGGAAATAAATAACTAGTCTGTTCATGATTTTTCCACAGCCTGTTAAGGAAATAAATGACTAGTCTGTTCATACTTTTTTCAACGGCCTGTTAAGGAAATAAATGACTAGTCTGCTTATGCTTTTTCCACAGCCTGTTAAGGAAATAAATGACTAGTCTGTTCATGATTTTTCCACAGCCTGTTAAGGAAGTAAGTAATTAGTCTGTTCATGCTTTTTCCACAGCATGTTAAGGAAATAAATGACTAGTCTGTTTATGCTTTTTCCACAGCCTGTTAAGGAAATAAATGACTAGTCTGTTCATGATTTTTCCACAGCCTGTTAAGGAAGTAAGTAATTAGTCTGTTCATGCTTTTCCACAGCATGTTAAGGAAATAAATGACTAGTCTGTTCCTGCTTTTTCCACAGCCTGTTAAGGAAATAAATAACTAGTCTGCTCATGCTTTTTCCACAACCTGTTAAGAAAATAAATGACTAGTCTGTTCATGCTTTTTCCACAGCCTGTTGAGGAAATTGAAAGGACATCTCCCCTTGGTAGACTTATCACAGATGTTTCTTGTTCTAGTTTAAAAACCACCGTTATCCTCTCAAATTAGAAAAGGCAACTCTCCACTTACAACACACTTCACTTCTTAATTTATAACGTGACGAGCTTTTGCTATGAAATTATACCTTATTTTTCTTTTGACACCTACTCAAGCAAATAGGAACCCCTTTCGGGGACAGTAAATCAAGGCAAACCTTTAAATCACCCACTGTGGTCGCTGCTTCATTCGTTGAAAAAAATGCGCCTTCCATCGACAGAAGCGAGTAAGAGT